>NC_043748.1:7323230-7560730 GCF_902148845.1 Salarias fasciatus | reverse complement strand
GCATCACCATCACATCCTGTCAATCTGGATGTCATTATATATTTCGCCTTCATTCGATAATCACAAATGAATTGTTATAATTCACATTTCTTAACCATTTTTTTTTTAAAGCAGGATCACATCTGTGTATCACACCTCGTTTTGACCCTTGCATAGCAGCACTGTAATTATTTACACAGTCACATTCAAATGATTGCAAATGATTTTTCTGGAACTGTGTTCCTGGCTCGGGCAATAAAACGCATATTTCTGTTTTGGGGCTGGGAAAAGCCGTCCTCAGAAGTCCGGAGCTGAAATGGGATGCCAAAATAAATTATTGACATGGATTTCTTTTGTAACATGTCTTTTTTGTGAAGCATGTCCGTCTCTGGAGCATCTGCCTCAGAGTGGACTCATCTGATGGATCCATCATCTGCGCTGCACCCACATGTGTTCCAGCGTGTGTGCAGCTGTTATTTAATGAAGGACAATGGCACTGGATTTGGCGCTGTCGCCAGGCGACAGCAGTGCAGATGCAACAGGCTCGGTGGGCTCAGACAGATTCTTGTGGTGGCAAAAACAAAGTGGCAAAGCGGCGGGACGTGGCGGACAGGAGGGCTGCAGAGGCAGCGGGAGGAGGAGTCATTTGCAGATTAGCAGAATCACATTTTGAGAAAGATGCAGCATTCCAGGACCTCTTTATTTGATTAGCTGTAATGTCATAAATGCAAGAATGTACTCTGATAAATGGCACAAGTAGCTGATGAATTAGTTATTCCCGTCAGCAAATACCCACGCTAGCTTGCCCTCCCTGTCCTCGTCCCACGGGCCACATTGCCTCCTCAATCTGCAATATGGAGCATAATTATACTAATTTCTTTCAATTGCATTAGCAAGGGCCTGGAGTAAAGAAAGGCACTCTTTCTAAGCAGGAGTCTTGACTATGCAGCCAGCCTCCCTTCATGCACCTCAGAGAGCGAGTACAGGGGGAGGCAACATGACCCCTGGCCACCCCCCTCTTGTTTGCCCCCCCCCCACCCCCTCCTCTCTTTCAATCCCTACAGAACTTGTCCCTCTTTTCCTATTCCATGTTATCCTCCTACACTGTTCCATGAAATACAACTTCCAGATTCAAAAACACTGAAGTCATTCTGGTGCTCTGCTGCCACTGACCTGTTTTCCATTTTTTAGTTTTATTTACTTGTTTATTTGTTTGTTTGTTTTCTTGTTTGTTTATGAAGTTGGAGTTTCTACCCATTAAAAAAATTGGGTATCCAGAAACATTTTTTTTTTCACCTTGTGTTGGACTGATGTCTTTTTATAATTTCAAGTTCCACCACTTTTGTCAAAGTAATGAATCACCCGAAACACAGTGTTTATCTTTAATATTCTAATCCCGGCCACAAGTAGCAATATTCTGTTCTATATAGTTTTAATGGAATAAGTTTTATAATATAATAGTGTGTGTTTACTTCTATTTCAGTCCTTTTTTTATATTCCCTACTCCAGTACATCCCGTCCTCCAGGAGCGGGTCACATCAGCTGGGCCTGGTGGACCAGGGACTCTGGGGGACTGCGCGGTGCTGCTAGTGGGAACACTGCCTCGGTTATGAAAGACGCCATTGTCCAGGCTGGCTCGCCAACATAGAAAATGAATAAATCAAAGTGGAGAGATCAAGAGTGGAGGAGAGGAGGGAACGGGGAGGAAGAGGGGGTTACTATCTGACATCTGCATTTTTAAACCGGGCACGGAGCGCCACAAGAATGTTGTTATCGTCCACTTAGCGGTCGATACAATGGAGAAGAATTTCGCATGGAGTTATGACATAATCTGACCTCTGATCGGGCTCCACCTCCTCTCTGCCCCTGCAGTCACCCCTCACTCTCACTGGGTTTCTATTGATCTCCAAGTTTCTTTAAAGTAACGTGGGCTTGTCTTTCTTTCTTTTCACAAAAAGCTGAAAAAGAGGCTTTATCTCCACCAGTCTGCAATAATAAAACCATGAATCAGGCCAGATTGCTGCTACAGCAACTGTCATTGTTTCCATATCAAGCAGGTGCAGTGATACATACACACACAGCTCTGGTTTATTCTTGATTTGATTCAGACAATCAACTTCACATGTTTTCTTCAAACACTTATTTTTCCCTCAACATTTAGTTTGAGTGCATCAAGGCATCAATTTGAAATTACTCAGATCAGACATAGTTTCATTTTCATTTTTTAAGCTATTCTCCATATAATTACAAGTCCTCCATGTACCAAATGTTTACTTTGTGTTCAAAATATCAAACGATAAAGATGGTGGCGCAGACGTTTCAGCTTTCAAACCACGTATGATTGCCCAGCTTGCCTAATGTCTTGCAGTTTCCATAAGAAACAATGAAATAAATGGAGCTGACCACCAATAATTATTTGTTAAAGCAGAAAATGTTGATGCCGACTATCTAAATGTGATAAATGGAAATTATAAAATGCGCTACAGTGCAAAACCATATGTGCAGCAGGTACTATGCCGATGGTAAGGTGGGATTGACTCTCTCCCTAAAGCAGCTGTAAAGTATCACAGAAAATGGATGTTAGCTTGTTTCTCTTCATTAGTAGCCTGTCGATTAATGATGGCAGGCTGGCCGCCATGGCGGCCAGTCACAGCCAGCCTCTGTCTGACCTCTGCAGTTTTACTGCCAGCGCTGACTGGTGTTACTGGTGGATCCTTGTAACAGCAAGACAGCAGCTGGCTCTCGGATTCGGATCAGCACAGTGGCACTTTGCTGCTGCCTCCATCCCAGGTGTTTGCGCCCGTCGATGTGTGTGTGTGCGTTTGTCTGTGCAGAAATGGCGCGCACACAATGGCCGCCCTATGTGACCCTGTGCATCTGTGTCTGCTCGGACAAGCCCCACTGTCCCGCATGCCGCCGGGTCCTCTCTTCAGTGTTGACAGCGCGCTACAGGTGCCCGACACATCTGGCGCTTCACACATCTGCCGAGCCACTGATAAGTTCAATTAAAACAGCCCTCAACGGAAAACATTAGATTAATCTGCAAGAAGTGAGAGAAGTTAAGTGACAATTTTTTTTTCCCTCTTCTTTGAGTGGCCACAAATGCGTTCATTATTTAACAAGGCCACAAGTTCATGACCAGACCTCCTGCCATTAATGAGCGTCTGTGTCTGGGGCAGGATTCTGAACAGTCATCACACTGTTATTTCATCTAACACCCCCTGCCATCTTTCAGTAGCAAACACATTCAGCACATAATCAATGCTCTGTCCAACAGTAACCTCTGTTTGCTAACTCTGGACAGGAAAAAAGTTTGGTGAAAGGAACCATTTAGAGATGTTTTTGCAAGCTGAAAGGATATTTACGATTCATTCGATAACTTCTGAAGCGCACATGCCGGAGCTGTTTATTGACTGATTTCTCGGCTGAGCTACGAAGCGAGGTGAGATCATCTGCTCACGGCGTGCAAACGCCAACCGGAGTTCAGGAGTTCAACAGGTGCACTTCCTCTTTTACCTGACGGGATATTTGCATCAGGGCGTAAGGAGGAACCATCATCTCGGCCACCTGTCGCACCGATCAGGCTGCAGAGTTTGTGACACATTCAAAGTTCAGTCTCTTCCTCATTAACCTGTACAGCAGGTTTTTCCTCTTCTTTTTTTTTTTTTTTTTGACTGGAACTGAGAAAAAATGACGTTGGTTTCATGATTGTTTTGTGTCCCTACTAAAAACACTTCTGCAGCATCAGTAACGAAATCTGCCTCCCTGACAGTGTTGTACTCTCCTCCCACGGTGTGTATGTGTGTGTGTGTGTGTGTGTGTGTGTGTTATTACAGCTCTTGGTCTGGCAGGTCAGGTCACAGGACATGACAGTTGGCCGGTATGGAGCAGCCTCTAGGCTAATGCTTCTCTCTCTCCCTCTCGCTCTCTCTGGGTGGCCTGTGTTTATGAGCTCCAGGAGCAGGTCACGGCTGCACTGAGAGCGCGGCCGCCGTGGGGGGGGGACTCGGCCCTGGAGGAGCGACCAGGAATTTTTTCCAAGCCGTGCGTGTCTTTACGTGTTTGTGCGCGCACGCCGTTGTGAGTCCGTGTGTGGATTCGGACTTCCTGTGTGCGGCAATGCGGGGGAACTGGAGATGGGGGTGAGGTGACCCTCGACCCTGACCACATGTCCTGGTCTGCCGGTTCATCACCCACACTTCCGCCTGCGGGGCCTCATCGTTCCTTTGTGGGACCGATAAATCTCTCCGCTCATCAGCACCACTGTAGTCCTGTTGAAACACTGTTATCATTGTCATGATATCTGCTTATCTGCAGTCATTCAGCTTTTGTGATTCTTTCTTTTTGAATTTCAAGAACTTGATACACATAACCAATAGTTTTTTACCTGCTACACTTCACTAACCTAAATTCAACAGTAATTTTTTTTTTTTTTTTTCAGTCCAGAGGAACATTCACCACCTACAATTTGGTAATCTAAACTGACTAAGAAGTTGTTTCAGTAGCATTTATGTAAAGTGAAAAAGCTACTTTATCACTTTTTTTCTGGTTCTTTTCTGTTGTCGCTGCAGTTGAAAGCTGTAATAGCACCATGTGGTGTCGTCATGTGATGTAGTGACATTTTTGACACAGTTAAAGGATCATCTTCGGCTGTCTGGAACACTTTTCACTGTAAGAGCAACAATTTGATGAAATACATCATCATGTTTGAAAAGTATTTTTAGAAAATATGGTGTGTATTTAATGGGGAGCATGAAAACTTTATCCATGACGCCTCCTCACCTGAGTGAACGAGAACACGTTGTTTTGCCATTGCTGATGTATCCGGTTACATCGGCACCTTTAGAGCAGAAAATCAAGAAAAACTTGTTTTTTTTTTTATGTCAAGAGGAAAAATTGTCACATTTTATGGCAAACGTGATTCATCCACAAACTGATCTGAAAAATATGAAACAAAACTCTTGATATAGAAACATTAATTCCGTAAATGCAAAGATAAGTTTCACAAGAAGTGAAGCTGCATTGAGCTAATTTTAAAGAAAACCAAAAAAGAAATTATTATGGATGTAAAGGAAAACTACAAATGTATTATTGATTAAGTTTTTTTTAACATTACAGTATTTTCATCCAAATTAGAGACTTGATCAGTTCTTTACTTGGTCAACAGAAAATAATTTAAAGGTGCATTAAGGAGTTTAAACACTTTAACCCCTTTTTTTCCACGATAAATATGTTACAAATATTCAGTGATGTGTAGATTGTGCTCTGACATATTCATCGAAAGTACCGCTAACAGAGCTAAATTGTCCCTTGAATACTTGCACTGCTGGTCTGGCAATTTGTATTTCTTGGGGAGAATTTGAGAGGATGTGACGTAATGCACGCTCCCGCTGGCCTGACTTCCTTAGGTTTCGTTTTGTCCGACATTACTCCGCCAGATGCTTAGCGAGCAACAACTGAGCAGTTTTGAGGATGGATCCTCCAGAAAGTAAGAAAAGACTAGCACTGCCACAACTGCAGCACAGACCCCACGCAGGCAGAAGAAACTTAAATTTTACTTGAGCGCTACTAAAAGAGCGAGGAAGGAGGCTAACCAAAAGTTACAAATATAACTTTACTTACTTCAGTTGAAGCCATTCTTGCGAATCAATCACCTCTTCTGCATGCCAAGGCTACTAATGCAGTTTTATTCCCCTCTTCTGTGCACGTACATGGACGCAAGCCACAGGCACGAGCGTTTCACTAAGCTGCAGTTACGCCCAAGGCCTGAAGGGGCCTTTGTTTCACATTAAACGTGGAAACTCTTTAACGTTCCTTTATAAAATGAGTCTAATGTAATTTGCACGACTAAAGTTTTGCTGTACTACCTTTCCTAATACTTTCTGGCCATGCAATTATTTTATCCTGCGGAAAATGTCAATAAAAAAATTTTGCCAAAAAAAAAAAAAAAAAGAATGTAAAAATCAATAAATATTTTGTTTTGTTTGTTTACAGTTGCAACGTACAGATTTGACAGATTCTGGGTTTTCCATTTTAATATACCACAAAATAATTCTCTAAATCAATCTTTCTAAAGGTGGGAAAAAATGTGTACCCTAAATCCTATTAAACTTAATATTTCTTATTTTTAAAAATGAAAAACAGGAACAACAGTAAAGAAAATGTAAAAAAAAAAAAAAAATAATAATAAACTGATTAAAAATATAACTTATGGATGAGTTTTTAAATTTCATCACTGATCATCAATTGTACGTTTTGCAAAGAATTTCAGGTTTTTGCCAGTTTTCAGGTGTTGCGCTGCCTTTTCAAATATCAGCATGTACATAATCTTCCAGAAGGTCTTGACCATTGTTGACCTTTTAACCCCGGGCTTCCCTGGGAACACACTCATTCCTGTCCTCTCACTCACAGAGCAGTATAGTCTCCTGCTCAGGGCAAACTCGCCACAAAGCTTTCTTTGACTGCGCCTAATGAGATGACTATGGTACAAGACCGCTACCAGCATGCAGAGGTTCACTTCCTTTGCTCGTCTCCTTATCGGCCCGCGGATCACAAATTATTCAATTATATACATCTCCGCTTTCCGAAGATTATGTCCACTCCCACACACGGTCCTATTAATGTAGTTAAATACAGTTAAATTATATAATCACAGATGCTGCAATTAGTGCAGCGTGCTTGTCAATAAAGGAGTTAGTATGTCTGTTTGGCGGAGCACACTCTCCTTCAACATCTCAATTCCTCTAATTAAATGTTGGGGTCTGCGTTTTGCTTTATTGGATTTATTTGGCCTGATTGGCCGCGGCACTGACTGACGGGCAGAACAGAGGTGGCGGTGTGTTGACGGAGACAGAGCGGGGTCTGGCGCGATGCGCGAGCACGCCGTCCCGCTGCCACTCTCGGCCCATGAGAATCCACCTCGGAGGTCAGAGGTTAATGAACATGCAATCGGTCGAAAAAGCGCAATTCCGGCAGAAAAATTGTGACAAACTCTGCAGGTAGCTTGCTTTGGTGTCTGCGTTTCCTCACCGAGAGCTGTTTATGTGCAAAGCCTACAGAGAGAGAGAGTGTGTGTGTGTGTGTGTGTGTGTGTGTGTGTGTGTGTGTGTGTGTGTGTGTGTGTGTGTGTGTGTGTGTGTGTGTGTGTGTGTTTGTAGTGGCATTTGCTGTGTTTATTTGGTCAAAGGTGTCAGACAGATTAGCTGGTGTGCTGCAGGTGCTATAAAAGTTGTTGCTTTGGACACGGCCCATTTGCAGCATTATGACTCCAGGCTCATGTTAACTCTTACTTTTTACCTGGCGCCGTTTCGGGGAACTTGCCGGTTTTTTTTGGTAGCCCGGCTCGTCCGAGGTCCAGCAGGCGAGAGATGACGCAGAGAGGAAGCGAGCGCTCCAGCACTACGCCTTCTCGCACAGCGCGGGACGCAAGCCAGCGAGGAAAGATGAATAGAAGGAAGCAGGGCCCGTCCAAGGAAGGAGTGGCTATAGCGTGCAGCAAGGTTCTAATTTGTTGTCCACTTAAATTTTCCTCTTTTATTCATCCCTTCTTCTGGGACTTTTTTTCCTGCAGATATTGAAGGCTTGAGATCAGAGGAGGAATGATTTAGTGGAAAGGAGAATGAATAAGCCAGGAACATGAAGGATTGAAAAGGATGAGTAGAAAAAGGATTGATGGGGAGAGTTTCCTTCTAAGTTGGGTGTGAGTGTGTTGTGGAGTGCGGGCTGTTTGTTTTATTGGTCTTTGGGGGGAAGAGGAACAGATCGTGTGTGCTGGATACCAGAAACCACATGGCCTGTTGTTTATTTGTGATACTCCCCTCTTTGTAAGAGCATCACAAGTCACACAGCTCTTAATAGTCCGTTGGTGTCGAAAAACCTCATCTCAAGGAAGGAGGGTTTCTGAAAGTTCACCTCACAGAGATCGAGCTATAACTTCTCTCAGATTGATTAATCTTTCCAGCGTTTCAAGATATTAGGCCTGAATCCTGCAGAAAGGTTTCGGTTTCTGTGCTTTTTGTGAGGAATCATGGAAGAACAACACGGTGAGTGACCTCATGCACAATCAAGAGTCCTGAAAAGACAATTGTGCATGCATTAGGCCATGTTTACACAGAAATGATCAGTTGGAACAGTATAATTACCATGTTCGTTTGCTCAAGTTTGCCAACGAGTGATTGGATAGAGCACCAAACCCCTCCAAAAACATAATGGATTGTGATACCATGGAGTCAGAAATGTTTCTGGAGGAAATTATCAAATAAATCTGAATTTCAGTAAAGAATAAAAATGAAAACCACATGATGGCAGATGATCACAAAGTCAAAGCTATGGGAAAAGTTGAAACAACAGAATAGATTCAGAAAAGATAGCCAGACCGAAGAAGAACACATGAAATATCTTAAAGATATCGAGAGTGGAATCTAAGAAAAAACAAGAGCAAGAGAAATGGTTGCAATACCTAACAAGGTACAATTATAATTATAATAAAATCTGCAGATAAAACTTGTGGGGAGCCTGTTGATTAAATGCTTCGTGTCACAAAAACTAGTCTCTGCTGAAGGCTGAGCCAGTTTTTATCTTCTTTATGTAAAAACAGATTAAACTATGAATATTATGAATGTTTTCACACGTTTCTAAAAAGACTTTGTAAAATTCTGTGATATGTTGACAGAATAATTTATCAACACCCAATTATGAACTTAGTCCCGATATTCCACATGCATTATAAAATGCACTAAGTCGATAGTGTGTGTTATGATCCTCAGTGTCCCTATTCGGAGAGGAACTTCCTCATGTGTCTGCATGCAACATTTGCAATCACATTCGCACCCTTTACGCTACAAGCAAACCTTTTGTTAATGTTTATTTAAAGGAGGATGCCAAACACCTCCGCTGATGGAGCAGGAGCTCATTTTGTTGGGCCAAACCAAAAACCAAACGACCAAAAACACAAAGTTCCTGAGTTCACGGGAGAAAACAGTGACAGGCTGGAGAGTCCAAACTTGCAGAAGAGCTAGAAACACAAATAATCCAACAACCAAAACACACAGAAGACGCACTATAAATACTGAGGCCACCAAGTGAAGATAATCACACACTCAGGTGAAACACATAAGGCCGGGAAACAGCAATCAGGCATGATGAGGGGAAGGCAAAGATCCTGAAACCATCTTTATGTGCAGTAAAATAAATCATATAAAGAAAAAAAGGTATTTAAAATGTGTTTTAAAAGATTGGTTAATAGCTCCAGTCGTCTTTCATTTGACAACTTGAAGACACACAACCAGAACACGATGACTTTAGTCTACCGGAACATCAACAACCTGCAGAATGATAAAATCAGTCTCCCTGGTTGGAGTAAAGCCAGGCTGTCCGACATGGCTCCCCTATGAGGTAGTGCTTTGGCGCGGCCAGCAGACATGCTGAAAGCTCAGGTGTAGTTTTCAACCACGGTGTTTATGAGGCACAACACTGGTGTAATCCAAGTAATTGTTTATTACAAGCCCGAACCTATGTTATAAGTAATTACTTTCTGAACCCCCCCTGCCCTGTAAAAGTCAGCTTTGTTTCCTGTCTGGGAGGCTAACGCCACAATCTGCACTCCTCCTTGCAGAATGCATGAATTTAACTACAACTCGCGAATGACATTCTGTATAATTGTTGGTTTTCTGAGAGCCGCACAGTTGTAAAATCCATGTATATGCTATTAAGGATCATTACGGCTTTGATGGTGCTGAGCTATTCCTCAGTGACACTCCATCACCTGTGCCCATAAAACTCTGTGTGCCAAGTCAGTGGGGGAGGATTTTTAAAAGCGAGCTACGGGGCTCTAATAGCCACTTTCTTAATCAGATGGCTGGACAAATTGTAATCATTAGCAGTGTGGTGAGCAATGCGGCTGACGTGGGACTGGAAAGTCATTACAGTGAGTTTGCCTGAGTCGGGAATGAGTAAAAAAAAAAAAAAAGTGCTGGAGAAAGGAGGAGGCGGCTGCTGTCACACACTTACCTGCGTCTGTTTGCAATCAGGCAGCAGAAGCAGGTATTCCTATTAGCGGCTAACTGGACGCCGCGCCGCCCCTGTATATCGTTTTCAGACGCACGTGCATGAAAACACTTCTCTGACACACATATGTGTGCAGGCACAGTCCAACGTGCGCACAGTAACCCACACAAACTGTGATTACAGCTCCAGCGATCACACATGCGCTCTCGTGCTCAGCGGGGCGTAGATACTGCTCACACTCTGATTCACTCTGTTGTCCTTCTGTGCTATGTGAAACCCATCACTGAAGGCAACAAAAGGCAGAGAGCTGTTGAAAGTCCTTTAGCTGCCTTTTTTTTTTGTCTCTGCCACATTGATTTGTTGCTTCTTCTTCTTTTTTTTTTTTTTTTTGTTTTTGGCGAATTACTATTTGTTATTTTTAATCATCAAGAAGTTATTAATAAATAACCCAGCGGCTTTAGATACTGAAATCCTTTTTTGTTGTTTAGCCTCTCACTAAGCAGCCAAAAATGTAAATTGCTTTGGAGCTGAGAAACTGATACGGGGCCAGTAAAAAAAAAAAAAAAAAAAAATCAATAAAAAAATGTTTAAAAAGCAGAACCGTTTCACCATACATGAGCAAACACAGTTTGCTATGGATACATGACTACTGTACACAGGAAAGGCGCAGCGACACACGTGCACACATCCACACACAGCTGCACATGCTTGAGCGAGGCGAGCATCTGTTGCAGACACATCCGTCAGTGCCTCCACATCTGTGCGCTCCAGGCCGAGCCTTTTGCCCCGGCCCCAGAACCCCGCACACGTTCCCCTCGACGGGCGCTGGCCTCGCGCCACCCTCCCCGTGCTCCCTCGCTTGAGAAAAGCATGGACTAACCTCAGACAGTTACACAGTCCTGTAGCCTATTTAAAGTATTCCAAAAGGGAATGTGATACTCTGGGTTTTATTTGAAGCGTCTCTCTTTTTCTTTTCTTTTCTTTTTTAACTTTGAGAGCGAGATGTGACAACTGCCGAGCTGCATACTTCTAATGGCCCTAATATGGAATGGCTTTTTCATGGTGACACATGTTCAAAGCTTTCCTGGCGTCCATGCTGGAGCAGCAACTGCTGTCCGGCTAACTTTTCCTCAAATGTCTAAATGTTTTTTTTTTTTTCTTTACTCCTTCAGTTTTGGGACATCTTTGATGTTCGTGGTTCGGAGACAGCAAATGATTGACGAGAGACATTATAATGCAGAGCTGCATCGAAGAATCTAACTGCGATTTAAACACTATATGTACACATATATATATATATATATATATATATATATATATATATATATATATATATATATATATATATGTATGTATATATATTCTAATGTGCTGTTTGTTGTGGGTGAGTACGAATCCGGTGATGATGTTGTTCGCTCACCTTCACCCCTAACTTACCCCTGCCCCAAGGTCATGAGTCATAACAAGGGAGGAAGGGGAGGGGGCGACTGTGAAAAGTGCATTGAGAGCAGTGCAGAATGGATCCTATTGTGGTAGCCCTACAGGCCAGAGGGTGCTGTCTCAGCCAGGGAAGTATCACCATTTGGACTGTGCTTGCAGCCAATTGTGTGTGTGTGTGTGTGTGTGTGTGTGTGTGTGTCTATTTTCCGCGAATGTGTGCATGACTGTGTTTGTCTTCAAGTGCGCGTACGTGTTAATGTGTGGTCTACCCAGACATATCACCATGGCAACTGCTCTTTTTGGTTGTTCACATGTGATGTGACACCGGCTGACACCACCACATGAGCATGTGAGGTTTTTCTCGCAGGCTAATTTGTAGACTTGTTGTCTTCCGTGGCGTATCGTCACTGTTGCGGCTAAAAGGTATTTCCATATGCGGGTCTCAGAAAGCTGCTGGAGGAAGAGTTCACCAGAAAATTCTTGTCAGCCACTCAATTGATGTACTCGCGGTCAAAAATAATAAAGATTACCATCATCGTATCTGGCTGCGACATGACACTGATTTCCGGCCAGCACTCCATCATACTTCTCAGTAAAATTCATTTTTCTCCGACTCGGTTCTAAATGAGTCCCGGAGTGTGTTTCGGCCCTGTCCTGTGAGTGAGCACACCTTGTTTCAGAAGATCTGGGCCAAGGGAAAAAATCAGGCTTTAATAAGTATGTAAGGGAAAGACTCAACCTGCCAAAATGGCAGCCGCCCTGTAAACTGTTCAACTGGCAAAGCGACAGCCAATGAAGGAGGGATAGGATTAGAGTCCAAGCAAATATATGAGAGATTTTCCTCCCAGACCTCCTGTTGAAGGGAGACAGCATGTAAGAATGTGTGAGGACTCTCTACCCAACCAACAGATCTTTTTTCTCATTGTTCTCCGCTGATGCATTGTGTGAACCCAAACTTATGGGAACCCTTTGCGATAACGCTCGGCTGCCTCGTGACCCCCGGCCCGCATGTAGACGCATTAACGCCGCGACCCGAGCCGACGTCTCCCCGAGCTTGGACCTCTCCTCGCTCCTCTCCTTCCAGGGTGCTAGCAGTTTCTTGCCGTTGAGTCGTGAGTCTGAGCAGAGTGGTGCTTGGTGGGGAGAGGAGGCTCCAGCATGTTGGAAACCACAGCACCGCCGGCGCCAACTCCAACGAGACATGAATTATGGCTCCAGCTTCCCCGAAATCAAATAAATAATTTCTGCCTTATTTATTTACCCGGGCACTCGTCATGATTTGCAGCCTCTCGATTATTCTATCGGGCTAAAAGGACTTGCTTGCTCTCTTGTCACACTTCTCTTTCTCTGCGTGCACACACACCGACGTGTCGTTTCAGACACACACCTGTCGCCTGTTTTCGTCATTAAGGAGGAATCGCGGCCAGATTATATTCATGCAGAATGATTGTCAGAACATTTATGCAACAGCAGGCTTTGCCATTCCTCCTCACCGACGCCGACAGAAGCAGAAAAAACATTCAGCCTACCTATAAACACGCGTTTGCAGCTATCAGAGCCTCTTGGCCATGTGTTGAGTGCAATAATGGTAAAGGCAACGACAGGCTCGGCTCGCGCTCTCAATAAGGCTCCCCAAGTGCTAGGTGTGGAAAGGTGTCTGGCAGAGCGCCTGACCGCAGCACTCAAAGAGCACTTTGTCTGCGCACCTCACACCCACCGTACCTGCTCATGTTGTGGAAACAGCCCAATGTTGTCACACAGTTGATTTAATAAAATTGGATCTCCGAAATGAGCCTTCTAGTGTTTCAGGGGCCCAGTAGTCGTAATGGAAACACATATTCTGCACCCCCCCGCCCTCCCTCCCTCCATTTTGGCTTTACAGGCATCCTTCCAGAAACAGAAAGAGCAGGGGAGACCCGGGGTAAACGGATACTCCCCCGCTGTGATCCCAGTAGTCCGGGTAAGGCACCAGTAACCTCACATCCATCGCGAGCTCATATCTCGCCACGGCGCTCGCTGCTGCTGCCGCTGCGGCTCGCAGCCTTGTTAAATGATGATTGCTTAAACAGAAAAAGTCTAAAAGGGAAAAGGAAAAAAAAAAAAAAATGTTGTACCAGCCGGGGTTGAGGTGCTGTTGCGGTTTTGTAAGTTGGTTTTGGGATTGGCTCGAAACTTGTTTTGTCTCTTTCGGATCAGACTCGTGCAAGATGCTTCAGAATATGCTGCGTGTCTATCAAAATGACATTTTCCAATCCACTCAAAACTAAGCTGGACTTGGTGGACATATGGATGTTTTCACAGTATATCAACCAGTTTTGGCCAAACGCTCAGAATGCAGGAGGATGGAGGAATTGCCAAAAAGGTTGGCAGGATTGGAGGGCTGAGCTTGGAAACAGGGGAGAGCCTATACTGTGAACTGAAAGAAAATAAACCTCTCCACCCCGGTAACTTTAGCCAGAGTGCTCTTTCCACCAATTTACCCTTTAAAGACGCAATGACAAGCCGATCCCAGTGTCTCAGACGCTCATGTTTATCATCTTGTTAGGTGAGAAAACTCACTATTAAGGGTTTTCTCTGTGTAGTTTCCTGAAGATGTGTGGTTGTTTGTCTCTCTGTTTGCTTTATGATGGACGGCTGACCTCAGGCAGGTGTGCCCGGCCTCTGTCAATGATCAGCTGGGATCGGATTCAAACAGTTTTTATTTTCACTTAAATAACGATTTCATAATTGTTAACAGATACGAGCTCGTACTGCCAAAAGGAGTGGCTTTAGAGTGACACTTTCCTTAATAAGCCCCCTTTTTTTTTTTCTTACATTTTATTCCTGAGAATCTCCCAAAATGACTTCTTTAGTATATTTTTTTAAGGAATTGTTCTTGAGAGTTCCCAAGTCACACCAAGTGTAATATTCCATTGCAATAAAAGTCTTATATGTGAGTGACAGGCATATCAGGCATATCATGCTGCAAGCCAAAAACTGTAATGGTGTGTTTCAAAGGGTCAGATTTTATCATTATTACGATGTTGAACTGCATGCATCTGATCAACTTCACCTTAAAATTATTTTGTTTTCCAATGTTTAAGAATTAATTAATGTTGATATTGAGGTCAAATGTGCTTAACTGATTCATCTTGCAGTATGAATGCAGAGAGAATCACCTCTAGCCTACAAACTGCTAGTTTTTTTTTCTTAATACAAGTCAAGCTTCAGGGGGAAAGAAACATTTTCAAACTTTTTATCTCTCATTTATCTTTTGTGAGTATCTCCCACAAACATGTGACGGCACTCATGACAGCCTTTTTTATTTCAAGATCTTTGCAAACAGACGCCGATCCATATGTGTTTTTCCTCACTGGCTTTTTTGGTTCATACTGCATAATGTTTTCCATCTTTACAACACACTACTGCACATTATCGGCTGATATTAAATGTTAAGGACAGATCCTTTAAATTGTGCACTTTCTTATCTGCTGTATATCTGAGCTTCTTTGATGACACACATACTATCCCTTTTATTGTTGTTTTCAGATTTTTTTACTTATATTTTTTCAGTTTAATCATTCATACAACAACCTTTGCTTACCTACCAGTGTGTGTTGAAGTACAGAAGACACGGAAAGGGGTGGAGACTTGTGTGTGCTTGGCGTACGGAGTCCTAAAAGCCGTACTCAGAAACAGGGCGTGACAGGCTTCTCATTACTTCAAGGAAAATAACTCCCAACTACCAAGCATGACTGGACTGCCAGGTGATTCAGGAATGATAACATCACACTCTCTCTCTCTCTTTGCCCCCAAAACAGCATTATCTCTAAACGGATTACATCAAAATTGCTGCGTTATCCCGATCTATTCCAGGTAGTCAGATTAGATGCTGATGAAGATGCAAGTCTTTGATCACATGAATGAGATTACATTCAGCAGCACGGGTGCAAACGGACACTCACACCAGCTTGGGAGAAAGTAGCTGCGAGTTTGAAGGGGAGGTTTTGTGCATTCAGAGTTTTATATCTTCATATGTGTGCCTCTGAAATTCAAAACCTTTTGGTCCCACAATGTATGTATGAATATAAACGTTCATCAAAGAGCCGTCTCCAGTCAGAATGCTCCACATGGGTCGGTGCGGTTAAATCCTGTGGCCAAAAATGTAGACGTTTACTTCTATAATTATACTTTGCAGAGTTATATGTGTATTCTATGGGCCTGAACTTGTGACCTTGGATGCATCGTGGAATAATTTATGATTTCTTTTTCTTCCCCTTCGGTACATGATAAACATCTGCAAACCTCCCCGGAGCTGACAACGATGACAACTCACAGGGAAGGAGCTCGAAAAAATGAAACAGCAGAAATCTCTGGTTTCCTCTTAACCTCTCTTCTGTCTGCTGCCGTCGTCTTCTTCTTCTTCTTCTCCTCTCCCGAGTGTTTTTGGAAGTGAGGTGGGGGGGGGTGCAGCGTTAAGACGAGGGAAACAAATCCTGCTGCACATCTGAGGTTTATTTGGTGTCCCCCTGGGGAGTGCGGTGGAGCTCTGCGTCTCAGGGAAATTGCCAGTGCTTTCTGGTCAGCTTGGCACACTCTCAAAAGTGCACTCACACACACACACACACACACACACACACACACACACACACACACACACACACACACATACGTACGTATACACACACACACACACACTCCTCAGCTGGCTGCAGCTCCCCCTCGCTGTCACAGTGGCAGAGTTTGTCGGGTTTTCTCGCACTCTGTGCCACGAGCTTACGCTACATTTTTCACTTCAGTGCAGGTTCTTCTGCTTGTGTCATCCTATTAATACCTCCTCAGTGCTTCCAGCCAGAGTTAAAAGAAACCATGGATGCTTCCAACACACCCACCAGGTTACTTATAGTTACATACAAGCAGCACAAAACCGCCTATCCTTTTTGTGAAATCTTTTATGTAAATCATGTGTTTATCTTACGCATGACCTCATGTGTCTTCTTCTACCCCCCCGCCTCTAATTACTGCCTTCCCCTCCTCCTCCTTCAGCACCCTTCCCCGTCACCCTCTATCTGCTCCCCACCTGGCTGCCATTGAGGTTAACCTCTGCTGCGGGAACTCAATCAGAGACAGGTGGCTCTCTTCATGACCCGGATGCATTTATTCCCCCCCCGACGGCTGGCAAGCCCCGACAGGAAGTGATCCGCCGGCCAAGTGACCTCCCCCGGTGGCCCTTCCTGTCCCCATGTTGCCTCGCAGGAAGGAAGGATGTGGTCTGCTGTCCTCGGGCGCCGTTCACTCTCCTCGCCTCCTCAGCCCGACTGGAGAAACCAGATCATTGATTCCAGGCTCGGCTCTCCTCGAGCTCGCTTTTTCATTCTTCCTTTTTGTGTCTCTTCCATTTCTCATCCTCTCCTCTCCTGTCTCAGCACCCAATTTATCCTGATTTGACGTCATTCCTTTCTTCTTTTGTCATCTTTTCTGCATCCCTCAGAGGCAAAACCACAGCATCACCAATTACACACTAAAAGTTTCTTAATTTTTGTGTTTTTTTTTTCTTCTTCTTCTTCTTCATGCTGTTTTGTTTGTTTATCTTATCGTTATTTTATCAACTGTGCATTTATATTGAACATGGCAGTTATTTCATGTGGTGCAGAAATCCCAGGGTCAGGCTTCTGGGTTTAGTCTGCCCTCAAATGATGCTCGTGCACATCATGAATTACAGGACACCATTTGGTCGTGTTTAGGAGAAGGGGACTTCCAGGCAGACAGAAAGAGACCTCATCAAACACTGTTTTTGTTGTTCTTGGCTGAACATTAAGAACAGGATCTAGAGCCAAAACAAAAAAAAAAAAAAAAAAAAAAAAGTGGAAGGGGTCATGAAAAAATCAATGCGAGCAGCTCAGGCATCAGCGGTTGTGCTGTGTTGTCATGCAGGGCTTCACAGTTTACCCCTGTTTTCTGTCTAGGTTGAGTTTAAAGCATCAGCTGGAACAAGGTTGGCAGAGCAGGTGGTTTACTGGTTCAAGCCGAAGCTGCCGCCGCACGGTGACTTTCTGCTCTTGATGACTCTTTTCGGTCACATATTCAAGCCACCGTAGACAAATCTGTGAAGCTTTGAGAGTGACATCTTGCACTTTCACTTGTGTTGTGAAAATCTCACTTATTATGAAGGAAATTTATGGCAAAAAAAATTTTGATTTTGTATAAAATAGAGCACTTTGCACAGGTTTCAGGCTTCTGTGACTCAAGGCTGCTTTGACTGAGTCCAAATATCTTCAGCATCAGAGGAAAACAATACCAGACGTACAGCCAACGTTCATCAGGAACTATCTTCAGCCTGAGGTAGAACAAGGGGTGGGATGGTGGTCTGGCCGCCACAGAGTCCTTATTTTAGCACAGTCGAGTCAACCTTCGTTCAAGTCTCTTTTAAAACTGTGGAAGTGTGCTGAGAGGAGCTGGTGTCTCTTTGCAGACCAAGGTTGGTTTCATTCAGCTTCTATACAGCTGGAATTAACTCAAGGCGCATAACCTGATCTCTGCAGGGAGAATGAATGTGCATACTGGACAAATTCAAACACATAGTCATGAGAAAGCCCACAGGTTCATTATGAAGACACCCTAAGCCCAGCTCAGAAAAATGATAAATCCACAAGAGGACAAACAGATGATTTTAAAACATTCATGTTTATTGACTATTTAGAGCCACCGATGCCTGTTTTTGCATCACATGAGGATGTTGGAGTCAGCTGCCATTTGGGTCTTCAATTGTGATTTAGGATTATTTGTTTCAAGGTCATCTATAGTCTATAGTCTATAGTCTCTACAGGTGAACCCACAGTTGAAAAGTGATGAATCAAACTTACCAGGATATTCTTTCAAACCATCATACTTAAAATGGATGACTGGTCTCAGAAATAGTTCAATCTTTTGTGCAAAAAAAGAAAACAAAAATCTGTCTTTTGTTTTTGCACTTTCTTTTGCTTCTTTGGGCAGGAATTTGGGTGAATTCTGCAAAATAAAACAGCATTCTGTTCTTTGTTTTCGAAGTGGCAAAATAACATGTTCTGATCGTGGCTGGAGGACAGCAGGGAGAGCGCCTGAAGTGAGATGTTGTGATCCCACAGGTGTTTTTCTCCCCTCCCTCATGTGAGTCTGCAACTGCATTGCCACCTAGTGGGAAGGCCTCTCCACTGTTCTCAGACCACTGTGGCGTCAAACCATTTGATATTCAGTAAAAAGAGTGGGCATGCGGTGTGAAGGCTAATGTAAAGCAGTGAAATGTCTCAGCTCAGACTCACTTCAGAGTGTCTGAGACGTTCAAGTGCTCTGGTAAAACTGATAAATCAAGCTGGTTAGTCAACACCTGGAGCCAACAGGCCTTCAGTGTTGTGTCCCTACAGTTAAAGCGTGAAGAACAATCCTACTGAATAAATTCCTGAGGTTCAGTCCTGTGACAGTTTGTAAGTGAGTGAGAGGAAAACTGAAGGAGTAGATGAGGAAGGGAAAAAAGGAGAGAAAATGAAGAAGTAGGGAAGCTTTGTTTGGCTACGCTTTGCTAATTGGTCTCGGCGGTGCAGCTAATGGTTTTAGGTTTATGTCCAAGCGCCAGTCTAAAATAAGTGGGAACCAATGCAAGTCAGGCAAGCTGCTGTGTTTTATGTATTTTTTTTTCAAACGCAGTTTTTTAAGGAGAATGTAAAGCACGCACAAGAGTTAAATTACAAAATGCGTAGCCTCACAAACTGTTTCTTCTTTGTGTTTTTAATAGATGTTACTTCATGAAGTTATTTCTGATTTTCACACTCCAATTGCCAAGCTCCGAAGATGGAAGTCCTTCCCTACACTTTGATATTCTTCCCTGTCTGTCCCCGTCTCTCAACCCCGTCAGGTTATAAGTGATCCTCCTCCTGACCCTCGCCCGCTCACTCTGTCCGTCCATCACCAGCCGGAGCCGAGGCATGCCCCAACAAAGCTCCGCTGTGGTCAGATGGCATCTGTCCCTTCAGTAATCCCGGCGTTATCGCGGCACATCAAAGCTTTACAGGCTTGCATAATTGAGTTAACGAGTGTGTTTGGTATGTAACCTGATCCCTTATTCCCCGTGAGGGCCGTGGTCACAGTGTGTGACCACAGAGAGAGAGAGAGAGGGAGAGAGAGAGAAGGCCGTAAAGCCCTGCAACAACTGTGGGTTCACGCTGTGTGCCTGGCAGGCCGCGCAACATTCTGGGCCAGCACCGAGCTAATGAAAAAACAACACTGGAGTAATGTCGGTGCGGAGCTCGGGGCCGGAGCACCGTGCCCACCGCACAACTGCCCCGGTCAGCACTGGCACTGGCTGCAGCGCCAGTTGTCACGGCCTTAATCCCGCCTGCCGAATGACCTCATCGTCGCCCGCCTGCTTTCTTTCCCGCGGCGGCTGCCGGGGTTCGTTATTCTGACCTCACCTCCGCAACACACACACACACACACACACACACACACACGGTCACATGGAGAGCAGCCTGATACTCTGCTGCAGAACATGCAAGACCCGCGCTGGTGTTATCTCCACTTGCTCTGGTTTAATATGCCCAGGCTTCTGTTTCCACTTGATGCGGAGATGAATGGAAGCGTTTGTACCAACTGAAACATGGAAAATGGTTTTAATAAAATCTGACAATGACATGTCTCTCAAGGAACAATCCTTCAATTATTTTCAACAAGCTAGAGGCGGTTTTATCTCAAAGCTGCTCTCTGTGAGGAGACAGATGCCTGTAATAAGTTCAGGGTATAATGTGTGTCGTTGCAGTCTAATGAGTCAAATGTCATTTTGAAATGTTTTCATCAACAGTTTTGATTTCCCTCCATCAAACTGGACGCCAGACATTAGTTGCAGAAGTTTGGATTTAAAAACTTTGACAAATGAAACAGAAGCTGCGTGCAATATTTAAAAAAATTATAATTTTAGTGTATGTATGCACCCGTGTGTGTGTGTGTGTGTGTGTGTGTGTGTGTGTGGAGGAGAGAGAGAGAGAGAGAGAGAGAGAGAGAGAGAAGGAAGGAGAGGGGGAAGCATCCAGTTAAATTGATCCTTTAGCTGCCTCAGAAGTGACAAATACAACAAAACATATGATGCTAGTTTACATACATTGGCCTCATATGAAACGAGATCAGACTGTCCCGTACATACACACCAAATTACCATGAACAAAGCCATTACCAGACATAAACACAGATGTACATACTGTTCATGAACATATATCCGCACACAGACGCACTTTGTGTGTGATGAAAATAAAGAGACACTTGCTCCGTTGGCACCTCCTCCAATCACACACGCCGCCTCCACTCCTTCATCCCAGCTGTCACAACTGCAAAAACTCTACAAATACACACGCACACTCTCCCATATTCACACTCACCCACACACACCACTTTTCCTGCTCACACCTTTTCCCGCTCACCATGGCTCTCTCCAGTTGGTGCCTGCGTGCCCACTCTCGGCCCGCAGCTTGCATGTAAAGCGCGTGTATGTTTACGTGTGCGTGCGTCCTTTTGTAATTGTTGCGTCTCCAGCTGAGCGGCAGACATGAAGCGGCCCACCTCTGGCCCCTGCAGAGTGACGGAGAGGAATTCTGGATTCTGGATTTCTCCCGGGCTGTTGAAAATTGCAGCCACCTAAAACTGGGTCTGTTTTGCGTCTGAGGGCAGGGGAGGAGATTGAAATGGCACCGGGCAATTTAGACACGCCTTGCAGGGAATCTCTGCTTTGTCTCTGCTTTCAGACTCCTTCAGTCTCCGCTCCAAGCGTCGGGCTTGATCCATCCCGCAGACTTGCTCAGTGTCGGAGGCCCGGAGCTCATGACCGGCGCGCAAAAATCACTTCTGTGCTTACTCTGCATGTTTCAGTGCGCACGGGCAAGTTGGTGCAACAACAAATGCTTCCTGTTGTACAGCAACGCCATGTGCAAGGTCATAAATCTGATCACCAGCGCAACGGAATACAGTGACACTGCTGCTTGCAGGAAGCACCCTGGATTAGCGAGGATTTATGGCCTTGGATAACACACTGATCACTTCTGAAAGCGCCACTATTTCAAGATGACAGACTGGCATCTTTGTAAAAGTAAAAGCGAGCATCATGCAGCTTAAATCAGTCCATATAGGGACACAGACATTCAGATCACATTAAATGAAAAGGCCTGGATCCAGATAAATGCGGGGCACTGAAACAGGGAGCATATATTTTGGGGGGGGGAGAAATCAGGTAGTGATTATTACCCTGTGGAGTTTTTCCATTTTGGTACACTGGCCCAGACTCTCATGTCTGGATCTTTTAAAGAGTCCGGAGAGGGCCGGGCATGTATTATTTTCAACACTTCAGATTAAACCTCACTACAGCACCTCTGAGGCCTCGCTATTGCAGACCCCCTGTTGGGTTACAGCGAAATTAAAAAAGAAAAAAAAAAAGTGTCAACTGTGAAAAGAGTGGTAAAATAGAGGTGGGAATTGCAAGTGTGACACTGGGATGCTGTGGTGACGTCTTTGGAAAGGTAATTTTCAGTGTTGTCGCCTTTTTTTTTATGATGCACGGGAAAGAGAATTAAAAATTTTGTATGAAGAGAGATTTGAAGTCATGGCTTGGCTTCACTTGTTTAGCACATTAAAATATGGCATGACTGTGTAAGATGATCATGCCAAAGCAATTTTAAGCAGCCATAAGACTGAGTTTTTTTGTTTTTTTTTTTTGCAAAGGCCCGTTTCTTTCCATGTTATGAGAGCCCTGTGAGTTTACAGCAGCATTATTTTTTTTTCTATTTGTATTAAGTTTCTCAAGATGAAATTCAATAGCACAATTTTAATTGCATCAAATTGAAATTAAAATGCATAAAAAAATGCAATGTGACTAAACTGTCTTTTTCAGTCGTACAGTGGATGTGACTCAGTTGGTTTTTAATCATCACGAACATGATTTTTATTTTTTTAATCATCCTGAAATCCTAAATGAGACATTGTATTGGAAGGACGGGTGGATTGATGGATAGATGGACTAATTGATGGAGGATGATGTGAATGGTGACAATACAACAATAAAAAAAAATGTTTTAGTGTTTAAAATATCACTGTGTGTTTTCTAAAACATGTTGGATTCTCTGCATGCAAAGTTCTCACTAAAGAAAATGATGGCTTGAGATCATAATTTGATTTATTATATGGTATTTGGTAAACAAATCATTTGCTTCCATTTGAGGGCGAAGGAATTAAAGTAAACAAACCAATTCAAGAGAAAAACAACCTCAACATATCAATCTTCCTCTCCTCCTTCACACACACACACACACACACACACTCTGTTTTTCTCTTGCGAGATGCCTCACTGAGCGAATGAGTGCCAGGCAGTACCAGTCCAGAGTCGCTTGCTCTCGCCAAAGCCTGACAAACAGGGGGTTCAAGCAGGCAGAATACCCCCCCCCCCCCCCCCCCCCCCCCCCCCTCACCCACCCCCACGTCTCCCCTCGCTGCACTCGGGCCACAGGCAGCTGAGGAAAAGATCAACAGATCAACAGTTGCCATGACTTTGGCTGAGCGACTGTCCGGGCTGCTGCACGCCACCCGGCTCACGCTTCGGGCACCTGACCCTGGGTAAACTGACAAATGCCTGGCCGAAGGGCGTGTCTGCAGAGCGGTGTGACCCCGGAGCAAAGGTGACCTCACTTCGCTGTGGGCACCAACACATCCACTTAGCCGGGCTGTACCGGCAATTTTTGGGACAGAAGGTGGAAATCTGAGGACCTGAAGATCATGCTTGCATGGACAGGGAGAGAATGCAAACTTCCCATAGTTTGGCCTGGCCCGGACTCAAACCCACAATATCTTTCTGTGGCCGGAGTGCTAATCACTACACTGCTTTGTAGGCAGTACAGTCCTGAGGAGTGCAATATTCTGAAGAGACTGAACATCATGAAAATCACATGACATATGAATCACAGTGTTGCTGAGAATATTTGATTGCAACTTTGTTTGTTTTAGCAAAGAAAAGCAAACTTGGTTAATGAGATTTTTTTTTGTTTGTTTTTGACTGATTGCACACTTTGTAAGTACAGGCCTCTTCATACACACACGTTGCCTGATATTTTGGCACAGGCACTCAAAAAGACGAGCATATGGCACCCTGGTTATATATTGACTGCACATATACACTGCAATGCACGGTACATATTTAACTCATCTTGACAAGGTTGTTAATTTTTTTTAAAACCAGGGATGGATTCCAATGACCTTCTATATCTCCGTTGCTTATTCCCTCCAAAATGCCCAGCTGTTGCCACAGTTGACAGCTGCTTTGGGGGCAGAACAAATCTCAGCTGTCGAAGGAAGCGGTGCTGGTGGGGGGGTGTCGGTGGATTTTGAGGTCTGCGCTCCCCCAAATTGGCGACACTCCACTCCTCGCTCTGTATGACGTTGGATGTCTTGTGGAAAATGCTGACAGAGAGCAGATTCTGCGACAGAATCTGGGGGTTACAGCTGTCGCCGTGTTTACATCCAGACTGCGCAGCACTTCTGATGTTGGGGTCAAACAAGAGCTGTCCCCAAAATGTCTGCGCAGCGCGACTGCAGTATGGTAGAGATTTAACAGTTGGAAGATGAAGAGAGGAACTGCAAACTTTTGGTATGCTAAAATCTAATTTTGACATCAAAAAGTTTACCACAGTTAATATTTACCACATGAGGATCAAATTGTGAGTAAATCCAGAGAGGTGAACAATACCATTAGTATCTATGGACCACATCAACCCCTGTGTATATATGACATGCGTGTTGATTCTTTCTACATCGGTTTTCACGCTGGTAAACCTGCACATACAAAACAAATTAACCTCTAACCATCAAAGTCAAAGGTAAACCAAACTCGCTTCAGTCTCCTGTTGTTGCTGTCAGATGGATTCCCTGGGCTATGATTTGAAACAATAGACTAATGAGGCGGGACAGTCTGGCACTTCTACAGAAAGACAGCGACATCATGCACAACTTTTTTTTTTTCAAGTTGCGTAACAAAATAGATTACAGGGGGAGAAAGAGAGCAACACAGCATCTCATTACCGGCCACAGAAGATCCGGATCGAATCACAATGCGCTGCTATTCTTTGTTGCAAATGTGGACAATATGTGGATCCCACTGCAGACTGACTTCCTGTGAGTTGCTAAGAAATAAGTTATGAATCATAATGGTTGTCTGAAAGTCACAGATAATCTGATCAAGGTGGTTCTGTAGAGATAACTGGCAGTTTTTAGAGATAATAAGAGACAAAACTGAAAGAAATCGATGCAACTATGATGGATAATGACTTTCTGCAGCACCATTTGATATATATGTTGTTGATATTCATGTCTGTTTTTCTGTGATATACTTGAGAAATACAGTTACTTTAGTTTTAATTCATAGGTTGCATTTATTCCTTTTTTTTTTGTCAATTTAATTTCATATTTACTTGAAAGGTGATAGCTCCACAGAAACCCTTTCTCTTCTATCTGTTTTATATTCGCACAGCGCCCTCTTGTGGTTCCTGGTTGAAGTTACAAGTCAAGCAGGTGCAGTTGCACTTTTAATGATACACTTCTCACTAATGAGTTACATCTGCCAATGCGTAGACTTTTTTTTAAATTCGTAAATTGAATGGGTGGAATATTGTCACATTTTATCATCAAACTTCCTTTGTTCATCACGAATGACCCACATAGAAACAAACAACACATAAAGGATATGGCTTCCTTTAAAATGTCACGGGTGGAATATGGAAGTGTTCTAAATAGGATGAAGTTGGATATGGTCAACAAAAATCTGCTGTGTTATTAAATCATGTGTTGATCAGCAAACTAATAAAGCATAAAGTTGAGAGAAATGCAGTTTTGGGGTCAATATCATCATAATATAAATTATGTTTATCCCATTAGAAAGCAGACTCGTATGTGCTGAAAATACATGGAAGAATACTTGTTTTGTTGACTATTAGATGAATATACTGTGGTGGGGTGGTCAAGGATCTTGTTGAGTTTTCTCATGTCATGTCTCTGACTCGTCATGTTTATGTTCGTGTTTCCTTGTTGTGTTGGTTTGTACATTTGATGTTATATGTAACTGGGTGTGCTTGGCTCTCTCTCTCCTGTGTTTCAGGTGATGTATGATCATGTCTCTCTCTTCTGCTCCTGCAGCTGACCTGATGTTCTGGTTGTGTGCACCTGTGTATCATTAGACACCCATGTGTATAGATGTCCTGCCCTCTGTGTTTTCCTTCTTGCCTAATTTGTCTTGTGCAACCACTTTCTTTCCAGTCTTCCTTCCTTCTTGAGTTGAATTGGGTCCTTGCTTCCTCTGTCCAGTAGGTGGGTATATAGTAATTCAATACAAGCATATTTTTGCAATAATGTAGCATTTTTTCAAGTATTTGCTTCCATCACCTCTCAATTATAAAACATTCTATGCAAGCTGTATATAATAAAACTGTACAGTCTCAATTAGTATTGAACAAACACGTCACCACTGTGGGTCCCGATCGTGACCCTTGACCTCAAACAGATCCCCAGAGCAAAGTAATGTAGCTGTTCACTGTATCCTATAGGGATATAGGTAAATGTACAAAAAAAAAAAAAAAAAAATCCCAAAGGGATTACTGAAGTATGATTAGTTAACAAGTGTATTACTTTACTAAAGAAACAAGATTCTTCTTAAATGGAATCAAGTGTGAGTCAAAAAGTGTACTTTTGAATTAAATTTACCTAATGTAGCCATAGTTGTACTTAAATTAAAAATGTCATTACTCACTCATTTCACAAAATGTTTCAGATTTCGTTTGTATTTTGGGAAATAGTCCACCTGGCTTGCACATATTCCGATATGCTGAGGCGCTTTTTCCATTTGCATGTTATTCCACACCTGCGTCTCATCATCATGCAAAGTCCTGCACTCTTATAAATTATGCATGCGATCTACCTTTTGCAGAGACACAGTCATTTCAGCTGATTTTAATTTGTTTCGTATTTGTTTTTGCATTTTCAGCACCATGGACAGCGCCTCGTGCCATCCATCAGTATCACGAATGATGGAAAAGTCTTTATGGAGCTCCTCTGTTAAGTCAAATGATAATGAGAGAAGAGGTCGTCAATATATTACAGAAATGAGGCAGTGAGGACTCCTGTTGTGTTTCTGATGAAAAGGCTTTCAGTGCATGTGCCCTCCTGGCTGTTGCGCGCCTCATCACGTGTGATCGGAGCAGCTCGCGCGCGCAGAGCTGAGGCTGCCGTCCGTCCGAACAGGAGCAACTTGTCCAGAGCAGGAAAGCAACACATCCACAGCCGAGGCGGCTTTGTGTCACCTCCACTCCTACTTTTCAGAGGGGGGGGAAAACAACGCAGCAACATGACTTTAAAGCAGCAGTCCAGCAGCGCGTGACAACTTCTCGGCTCCACACCTGGCGCGCGTTTAGGAGGAGACTTGTTTTTTTTTTTGACGCTCCCGACAATCCACCCGAGAGAGTTTGGGAAATCCGGTTGAAATGTCTCGCAAGAAGACGGTGAAAGGCAAGGCGGCGAGCAGCAGCCCGTCTGCGGGCAGTCCCTCCGGGAAGGGGGCCGGGAAGGCAGCGAGGAGCAGCCCGGGGATCGTGCAGATGAACGGCGTGGTCCATCCCAGCAGACCCTCCATCAGCAACAGCAGCGAGTTTTACGACATCGCTTTCAAGGTGAGAACTCTGCTGTCGTCGGTGGACATTGGATGCAGTAACTCATTCAAAAGTAGGCTATACGTTGGATTCATATGATAAGATCTCCGCAAAGTAATCTTATTAAAATGTAACAACACATCTGGGACTCGTCCTGTTTGTGATTTGTTTCTTCACCGGAGTTGTTTGTCTTCCCTTTTGCAACCTCTATTCATTAAACAGCAGCTGTGTAAATAGACGATCGATGCTCCGCAAAGGCGCGCATCCTTATTATGAGCTCGTGCAACAAGACCGGTAGAATTCAGCCGGGGTTGCAATTACAGCATGCAGATCGTGTCTGCGTTCGTAATAGTTTGTGCCACTTCAACACAAACACAGACTCACACCCACAGGCTCTCAGCATGCACTCCCAACATGGCTTCAAGGGACTTGTGCCACCTACTCTGTGTTTTTTGAAGCACCTGTTTGATGTGAGCAGAGATTGCTTTGTGTTGCCTTTTTTTGCAGGATTGGACTGAATGTTCCTCCTGAGACCCTTCCTCTGTTAATTACAGCTGTTTATTTAATAATTCTTTTTTTTTTCCATTGGCAGAGGGGCTGTTGTTTCCACACTGTTCATAAAAAGCCAGATTCTCCTTTTTAAATCTGGACTTGCTTTAATATAAATGAGAAACTTCGTTTAATTGAATTCTTGAGAGACAAATCTGAGCTGATAAACTGCCTCAACTGCAGCATTTCACTGAATACCTCCACTTAGTGACCTGACCTGAGAAGTTGTGTTGAGAAAAAACAGCAGAAGTGAAAATATTTCCTTCCTTAAAGTAAAGTGTTTTGCTTCAATATTTTGTTTGATGCTGTAAAATGTGAATAGAAATCAATTAAAACTCTTCAAGGTTGCCTTTTGAAAAAGGTGCTTTCAAATTCGCCCTGTGTTTATGTTGCACAGACTATGAATCAGACTGATTTTCTGTTTGAAGTCACAGTCAGTTTGTGACCTGTGGAATGTAGAATAGCAGGTAGCTCATCTCAGACATCTGCAAGCATCATGATTATGCAGAGCTGTTTGAAGGGAGTGCACAGGATAACAGGAGTCCAAAAAAAAAACAGGTTTAAGAGCTGAAAAGACAGAAGAACTGAGCAGTGGGGGAGTCGAGGGGAAGACCTCACACCTCTGTGCAATGTTGCATGTCTGCTCAGTGACCCTGTTAGTGTGCCTCCCTTCAATAACAAACATCTTTCACCTCCTATTTGCCCCCCCAGTGGACCCAGGAGGCACTTCACATTTCCACAGAGCAGGTCCCTCAGTCCCTCTGATAACCTGTCGACAGTAATCATATAAAAACCATTTCACCTTGTTACAGCTCAGAATAAAATCAATCGACAGTTGTTACTCTTCAGGAATAAAACACACACATACAGGTGAATATAAAGATATAATATTGTCTGTTGATGGCCATAGTGAGCAGCAACACACTCATTCATGTACACCCTCTTCACTGGCCAAGCACCAGGAAGCCAGGACTAATTTAGAGGAGTGATTCAAATGTTCTGAGGACAAACAATCATTCACTGATATATATTTAAACACGAGCAACAGCACCTGCTTACTCATAAACAGTTTGATTCATTTTTAGGATTCGAATGGGAAATGGCGTAATGCTTTTGTTTCACTGTAAATGGGTAACATTGAATGTATAATACATGTGGGAAAAAATGATAAGATGTCAATTAAATGGTATTAATGTGATGTGCTGCTTTTAAGGGGAAAATGGGACATTACCCCCAACCTGCAATACAGTCGTGCACCACAAGATGGTGTATTGAGTCATGCAAAGAAACAGCTGAAGAAGAGCAGATACATCGAAACAGTTTTGTTGTCAGATACAATGTACATTGGATATGCTGATGACTTCCCCCCTCTGAAATAAGACATTACGAGCATAATGAAAACAAGTGGACAGCAAAGTGACTCAACACTGCCGCTCTGTGTACACCAGAGGCATGACTGGAATGTCTCATTCTCCCCCTTTAAGCCCTCATTCGTGCGCCGGTCACTCCTGAATGACTCCTTTGGTTTCTGTGAAGGTGATGCTGGTTGGAGACTCTGGTGTGGGGAAAACCTGTCTGCTGGTCCGATTCAAAGATGGAGCTTTTCTGGCCGGCAGCTTCATCTCCACTGTGGGCATTGACTTTAGGGTGAGTCAAGAACAATAAAAGTATTTATAAAGTATCACCTTCCACACATAAACAGTAATAATCACTCACACAGTTTAGATTTTACACTTTTTTTTTTTTAATAGGACTATGTACTAATAGGATTTGTTCACAGCTTTACAGTGTCTTAACATGCCTCGGAGCTGTGAGTATTCCCTGTGTCAAAAGTCTCACAAGATAAGATATTGATTTCTTAAATTAGTTTGACATGCTTTCGTTTTTTCGTCTCCCTGGATGATTACAGTGTCTATCATGTGCCAGTTTCTGGCTCCCTCGTGAGCCCTCGGGGAGGAAATTGTATTTCCTGATGATCATTCTCAGGTGATATTATGTCAATCAGCCTCTGACTGACACACAAGCATGCACAATGATCTGTGTTTGAGCTCTTCCTCCTATTTTTCACATTGTGTGTTGTTGTCATTAGCAGTTTTTTTGGATGCTCAAAGTTAAAAAAGAAATCTGACCTCAAACTCTGACCCTCCTGCTCCTTTGGTCCCTGACTCTCTCTGATGCCCCTCTCGGAGGGAGGGCATTGCTTATTTAATTCATGCATTTTCTAGTAAATCTCTTTAGTTTTTGTTTGTGATGGCTGATAAAACGGTACAGCACAGATTCAGTATCACAGCCCTGTAATAATTTTCAAATCAGAGAGTTGAGCCTTGAAGAAAAATGGGTTGCAATCAATACTGCACCACCAGAGATCTGTTCTTTTCTCTTACCCTCCTCTTGGAGCAGTTAGCGCAGACCACAACCGAGGCAAATGTCCAATGAAGTCAGCTTCTTTCCAGGTTGCCGATATTGATTCAAGTGACAGAACTTATTGAACCTTTATTCCATTTTGTTCGGCCCTTTCCTGAGGAGCTACAGAACAGTGTTTTCCTCATATGCAGTGTTGTACCTCGAGGACGGCACGCAGACTGTGGGAGGTCAAATAAATGGCGCTCTGCTGTGTCTGGAGTTTCCCCACTGTGGGACTAATAAAGGAATATCTAATCTCATCTAATCTGATTTAATCTAATCCAACTGGTTTTTGAGTGCACTCAGTAGTTTATTCCTGCATCCCTGTTTTTGATAATAATAATAAAAAAAAAAAACTCCCCCTCCCTCACTTATCAAGCAAAATTAACTACTTCTTGAGTCAAGTTCCAAAGCTGCTTCTTTCTGTATAAAATTGCATTAGATCGCTGGATTATTGTGAGGCAAACTGTTTGACTGTCCACCTGTGTGTGTGTGTGTGTGTGTGTGTGTGTGTGTGTGTGTGTGTGTGTGTGTGTGTGTGTGTGTGTGTGTGTGTGTGTGTGTGTGTGTGTGTCCAACCATTATATAGCCCTATGTGTGGGATGGTGAGTTCGTGGGTGGTTGAGCAGTTGATTTATTTACTTACGTAACGCCTCTTGTAACACTCTCCGTAGTGCTGATGCCGAGGCCTATCTAAGCAAAAAAAGGGACGCTTTCATCAGCTCTTTCTCGCCGCCACATTTACTACGGATAGAGGAAAAGGTGTAAAACTCATACTCAAGTTTGGAGCTGAGCTCAGCTCTTTAGGCGTATTGACTACTTATTTAATTGCGGTGCAGCTCAGAGCTGTTTGAAATGAATAATTTTATTATGGTCCACCGGCCAGCCGGCTGGCCTCTGTGTGGTTCCTTGGTAAAAAGGCTCAGCCTCCTGCTACAAGTTGAATGGAACTTATCCGAACTCATGAGAATCATCCTGTGTCGGAGCATCGTCTCCATGTTTCACGCTTCACAGAAAATTGCACAATATTTACATGTACGTAATTGAGGAAAATACACACGGAGATAACACGAATTGGATGAATAAATTCATGAAAAGATCCAAAGGCTGAATAAACAATCAGTATATTTGTACAGAAGTTGAAGGAGCACGGCTCTGTTGAACAAGAGAGCAGAGAGGTTCCGGGTGTTTGTCTTCCCATGGAAGACACACAGCCGAAGACAGAAGCCGGGGAGCGATTGTTATTTTTAGGAAAGACGGGTTTTGATCCCTTTTAGTCGGTGGGAAAGCTATTTGCTGCTTCGTGTGGGGATATGATCCGGCTCCCACTTCAAAGCTCCGGCGAGACACGAGGTTTTTCCTCCCTCCTCTTGTTTGTTGGAGTCTCATCTCATTTAAGGCTCAACATGTTCTCCGGATTACAGCGCGGCGCTGCTGCTTTGTTAGGCTTAAAATACAGGCCGTCTGCTTGCATTTGATTATAAATACTCCCCATAATTTATGTAGACAAATGTAAAAGGTGTACAATCACAAATAAATACTTCAATATATTATAAAATACTTGAAAACATCCTGGTTTTTTTTGTTTTGAGATCTAACTTCAGCTTTTGTGATACTTGGAGAATTGCATGAATTCAGTTTTCGATTCAAGCCGGTGAAGAGAGCCGGAGCGCCGTGCACCCGCAAAGTAAAACGCTGTTCATGCACACGCTAATGAAAGAGCAGGTGACCGGGTGAGACCGGAGCACTGAGGTTGTCGTCCTGCTTCAGTGTGCAGCTCTCAGACTCCTCATGCAGGGAGATTCAGTGCTCGCTTTTTTTTTTTTTTTTTTTTTTTTAACTTTCCTTTCTCTGAGCCTCAATCGCTCACTGCCTGGTCACAGGACATCATGTGGGTGTAAAACGACCTCTGCTGCTGCTGCCGAGGCCAGATTTCACTTTTTCTTCTCCTAAATGGCCTATCCGTGTGTTTCTCGTGCCGCGTTCAATTCTGAGGTAAAAAAAAAAAAGTGGACTACATGCAGATACAGAAGCATAAAAATAATCAGTTCGGATTTATTCAACACGCTCTCAATTTTTCTCTTGTTCTGAAGCGCGTGTACTCAGTTGGTTGGAGGTTAGGATCCCACTGTGTGGAAGGCAGCTTCAATAAAACAAACTGAAATATCTCTGCAGGATGCATTAAAAAAAGAAGAAAAACAGCTTTAGTCTAGTCGAAAACCCCTTTTTTTTCTTTTCGCTTCAGGCTCCGGCTCATCAGGGCTCACAGATGCATCTCTGGAAGGGAACACAAAGCAGTAATTGGATGGGTTGTTTTTACACTTAATGACTAAATTTGATTTAACACAGAGTTAAGCATGGCCCTCATTAAATGCGGAAAACAAAGTTACACTGAATACCAAACTGCAAGCTCATTCTTAAATCCAAACATCATCTTAAATCTCTATTGGAAAAGCCAGGAGGATAAATCAAGGAGCTGTGGAGATCTCCTCTCCCTCACGCATAACTAATGGCTGGAAGACAAAAAGTTCATTGCAATGTGCATTTATGACAAAAGGATTGTTTCAGTTCACAGAAAGAGAAAGAAATCTACACCACCATGAAACTGTTAAAGTGTTAATGATCATTGTTAGGAACTTCTGCATCGATTCTTCATTTATGAGAAGATTTTTTTTTTTAATTTTGTTCGTTTTTGTTGATGATGTTGAAATTGCTGTCATAAATATGTTTGGGCATTATCATTTAGTTTATTAAACAGCTGCACATTACAATTTTAAATGAAAGCCACTTAAAAAATGGATTAATTTTGAGTAATGGAACACAATTATTATTCAGCTGAATGTCATGTTCACTGTAATGAGACGCAACAGCGAGGCTCATTAATGTGCTGTAAACAGTTGCAGGAAGTGAATATCGCTATTTCCAGCAGAGGAGCAGCGTACGGGACTTAATTAATTTGAGGATCCTGGAGAAGCTGTACGACGAGAGCTGCCATGCTAAACTCCTCTGAAGTGCACGAGGTGAACGAGCGCAGCAATCCATCTCCAAACTCCTGAAACGTTTGAAATGTCAGCCAGTCTGTCCTGATCTGCTGCAGCCAGACTCCCGTTCACCAACGGGCCGATCTTACTCGCAGTTCTTTGCGTCCATAATAATTAGGTATTTGACTGCTGGCTGTAAATGTAATGATTTCCGTGATGTTACTCAGCACAAAACAACATTTTTTAGCTGGGAATGAGTGCCAAACTTTCTTATACAGCGCATAAAAAGGCATATTACCGGGATAGAACACTGAAAAGTGGGAGATGAAGTGGACATTTAATGTGAGCGAGAGCAATAATGCAAGGATGCTCAAAGAAGAGCCAGATAAGAAGAAATGCTCCAAAAAAAATCCCCCATCTGCTCACCTCGTACTTGAAAACCAACCATTCCCTCTGATCCGCAGTGTACTTCACTTCATGACTTTGGACAGAAGCAGTGTTTCAGTTGTTCCTTTGAGGACGTGGCGAGAGGAAGAGCGTCGCTTCTCACCTCCAGCGAGAGACGAGTGTGCTGCTCTCAGCTGTCAGTTGTATCCTCTGCGCCCCAAGTGACAGACTTCTTATGCAACCAGCAGCTTTCACCTCCCTGCACAATATAAAACATGACTCACTTGACTCAGCAAGACACACATTGATAATGAAGTCTGTGAGGACGGAGTGGAAGACTTTCCTCAAACTCTGGATCATCGTCAGACTGACTGCAAAGAAATTGAGATAGATCCTGCTGCTTGTAGGGATGACCTTTGCTCTGCAGCCATGAACAAGTTCTATGAACTCTTATAGGAATTTGAGTCTTTGGTTTGGTGAATTCTACATTAAAGAGAACCACTAAACATGAAGTGCATGCTGGCCAAAGTATGTATTTGTCAAATAAAGATAGATGTATTTTGGCAGCAAAGCAAATTTATAATTTTCTAGACATTTGCATCTTTTTTCAAGTTGAAATCAATGCAGAAAAGTGAAATATCATTAAGCAACAATGTATTTCTGTTGATGTTCAACCTTTCAAGGTGTTAAGATGAATTTCATTTCAGTGTCACAACAGTTTAAATCTTCTTGGAAGCTGCTCGGGGTTTTCATAAAGCACTTATTGTGTTTGCATGTCTTCCCCCCGCCTGTTTATGCCAGCCGAGAGGCTGGGGGATGCTTTTGTTTTCCCATGTGGTGAATTTCCCTTTATTGAGCTTCACCGTGTTTGAATTGACCCCCTCTCTGATTGAGATGCACGACCACCCCCGACCTTCATGACAACAGCTTCCCCGCTTCTGCCTGATATGAAGAGAAAATGCACAAAATCCCATCTCCTGTTTTCATGCGATCTGTGATGATGTGCACCTAAATAGAATGAAAATACCAAATCAAAAGCTTGGACACCACTCTTGTCTCTCAGAGTTGCTCAAAATATGAAGTCAATCAACGTAGACAACGATATGAAGCAAAGAAAAAAGAAGAAAACGCAACATCGCCACTGCAGCTCCCTGATGATTTATGTAGAGCACTTTATCTGGGAGTGGTCCATAAACCGTCTGATTCAAGTAGCCTGGTTCACATCTGGAATACTGATTCATCCCGTCGTGTTTGTCGTCTGGGATTTCAGTCACAGGGCTGCTCTGAAGCAGGAGGTTAATCCAGTCCTGAAGTTGCTGCTGCTGCTAATTCCTCCAAGTGTTCCAACTTTTCTGGATCACTCAAAACACCCTGCGAATAAAGGTGAGAAAAAGGCAATTAACAGATCATCACAACAGTTAGGAATGTTTAAGAGAGTCAAGGTGTCGGTGAGAACAGTGTCCTTTATCATCAAAAGACGCTCAGAAAGCGAAACTCTGACAGGAAGAGATCTGGCAGAACCAAAGCTACAGTTTCTGAGAATTAGCATCAAGAGAAGACTTGGAGCTGCAGGTTTGACAGAATCAGTTGCAGCAAGATCGACACTGCTGAGACGTCAGAATAAGACAGAGAGGCTCGTCTGGGCCGTGAAACAGCACCACTGAAACCAAAGCTACTGACAAATATTGCACATTTGTGGGAACTTTTGCAACAGAGTTGGAAGAAGTTTCTGAAGAATGTTTGATTTCAGTTGTAACAAGAACGCCTGGAGTGTGTCCATGATTTCTATTTTTACTGAACTTCTTTGTTCTACACTTTCCTCTCAGAGTGCAATTAGACGATGAATTGAATAGCCGACAATAAATCGTCAATCTGCATGAATCATTAAACAGTAAATTACAATTAAAAAAAAAATGTGCATTTGTTCTCTCAGGCAGCAGATTTCTAATCCGTGCTTTGGCTTTTTTTTTCCGGAATAAAATCTGTATCAACACTCCTAGCTCATACAAGCCCTCAACTCTAACTCTGAATCCAACTAAAGATTAATACTGTCAGTTCTCGACACGTCATCTGGGCAGCACTTTTTTTTTAAATCCCATGGTGTCGCACAAGTATAAGTAAAGAAAAAACTAAATTGTGCTTAATCTTTTTCAGCAAGAACATGTTAAAACCGATACCAGATGAAGAACTTTTGTGAAAACGAGTGTAAAACAACCTTCATTCTCCCAGAAGCCCTCCTTGTTATTCCAGTGATTTATGTCAGTTCTTGCCGTCTGTGTTCTCGGTGACACGCTGACCCGCCTGTGACACATGCTGGGTCTCATTCATGTACGTAAATTCAAATTTTCTTCCTGAAAGCACAGCAGGAGAGCTGAGCGCATACCAGACAGCCCCACTGATTCATATTTCACTTTCCTCTGCTGTTATTTTTGGGTGTACTCAGTATGTATGTGTGGGTGGGGGGGGGGGGGGGGGGGGGGGGGGGGGGGGGGGGGGCGATGAATCAGACCTCTGCAAAACCTTCACTGAACATTCTAATTGCCTGATCTTTAGATAATAATGTGAAAAAGCGTTTTTAAAACAGTGCTCGGAATGATATCCCGGCCTGGAAAAGAGAATAAGAGATTCCTAGAATTCTCTATTACTGACTTGAGACATGGATCTGCTTTCATTCCTCCTCTGAAGTTCACTCAGTTCAAGGAACAAAACCCTCAGTGAATATTTAGAATGAGCCGGGAGTGTTGGAGATCCAGTTTAATAAGTGTGGGGATATTTCCGTGGCACTGAGGGCAGGGATGGTCCACTTATCTCTGCAGAGAGCAGGGAGGCAGCTGCAGCGGCCTGCATGGCTGAGAGGAGCTGGATCGGAGGCTTTACTAATGGCAGGGTGAAACAGGAGTAACATAATGCTCGTGCACGCCTGTTTGGATTTATTGATGAGGTTTTCTCAGATTTACCTGTAACCCAGTGGTGTAGGTCTGTTTCATCTACATTACACTCTGAGAGCGCTTTTGCAATTGTTACGTAAATACATGAACGTGGTCCTGTGGTTATTATTAGACTGTTAATTAGACTCAGCACAACACAAAACAAGCTGTCTGTATGTATTATTTTTTTTCCCTCAAGCGATCGTGCTCTCTGAATCAGCACGGTTGCATTATTTGCTTGAAAAAAAAAAAAAAGTCACGTTGAAGTGCCACAGTAGTGGATCTGACCTGAAGTTCAATGCCGTTACATTTCCCAATCCCCTCCCCAACATGCTCCATAAACCTCCCTCCTACTGGAAATGATGGGCTGTTGTTTTCTCCCATTCTCACTGATACTCGATCAGTGTGTATCGATTTCTCGCCCGACCTTTGCCCCGCATAATGCTGAGGCGGTGATTCCAGGCGGACGATTCATCACGAAGACACAAAGTATTTTCTGTGGTCAACGTCCAGAAAACCAGTGTTTCGTTGCGTCCCTGGAGGACGGAGGCCTCACCGTGTGGTCAATAGAATTGATAACAGCTTAGGAGGCAAATGGGCCTGGAAATGTGACGAACAGCCGACTGGCTGGTTTTAGATCAGAAAACAGGTAAAGATTTCATATTGTGGAAAGAAAGTATCCGCTTATGTTTGGAAACGCTGCCTGTGTCTCCTGTGTTAAATCATGAAGTGAGAAGCCGGTGAGGTTTACATTCATTTCCTTTCGCTCACACATTGAGTAGCTGTCAGTGACACACACACACACACACACACACATCGCGCACACATAAACAGACAAGCAGAGTACACAAACACACACTGATAACAAAGCTCTGCGGATGTGGCAGCTGTTAATGAAGCAGGGGAGGTCCGGGCAGGCCGCTGTGGCTCCGTCTTCTGATGGTAACCGCGCCGCGTTTACTGTCAGCGTTACGTCACTGCTGGCAAAGGACTACTGTGAAGACTGGCGGTGTATTCTGGGATGCAGGCAGACGACAGACAGGATAGATAACAATTGATGAAGTAAGAAAAAAATAAAAAACGTGTCTCTCAGGATAAACAAGCTGGTGATTGAGCGCTTAAGCAACAGTTGGTCGATGTGAGTTTTTCATTTAAGCAATTAATAGATCAATTTAGGTACTTTTTCTTGTGTTATTAAACAATATTGATCTATTTTGATTAATTAAATGCATTTTCTTCACTTTTTTGCACCAGTAAACTGGTGAGTTATGACGGGGGTTTAGATTTCAAATCATTAGAGAAACTTTGATCTTGAAGCGATCGCTCACTGGGTGGAGTTTGGATGTACATTCATGAGTTTTCTATTGGTTCTCCAGCTTCCTGCTGTTGCCCTGGGATTGACTGTATCTCTGAAATGCATAAAGATGTATAGAGACTGGATGAATTCAAAGGTTTTGCCATGTCTTCTGTTGTACGATAAGCTCCTGATGATTAGTGAAGAGAAAAATCTCCAGACAACAAATCATTCACAGCAGCTCTAATGCGGGACTTGGAAAGATGATTCTGAAATGGATGAAACGAGGACAGGCATGATGTGATTCACTTCCACATGCATGTAGATGTGGACTCACGCCCGCCCACACACTGCAGAGCCTCTTGCTCGTCTTAATCTGGTTCATCAGCGTCATATACGATGTTCGGCGTGCATGAGCAGATCACAGTTTCTGCGACCACTTTGTCAGAAAGAACATGAGGTCATTGTCATCAGATGGTTTTGAGAGAGTGACTCATGCAACAAGTAGAGATTAGTCATCACGTCGTCGCTGCGCCTCAGCTGGAGGTTTCGACCGTACGCTCTGAGGATTCTGTCTCGCTTCGAGACTGCCGAACACCTGTTCTTTCGTTTCCCTCTTGCGTAAAATTACAATTGATTGTGCAGCTTTTCGAGACCTGCTTGATATTTGTAGAGGAAAAGTGACTAATGACAGATGCAAAGCTTGTTGCTTTGATGAAAAGCCGATGCACCGACTCGGTGCTTCATTTCTATTCCAGAATGTTTCTAATGAAGAGACGAAGAAGAAATTCACAACTCTACATGTGAAACTAAATCTTTCCTGATCAAAATGATCAAAATATTGCTTGGACTTGTTAAAACTACTAAGAAATTCCTGAAAATACTTAGTTTCGGAGACTAATGAAAACTAAATATTGACAGCACCGTATTTAACTCATCAGAATTAAATTAACTTGCAGATCACATGAGGAGACTCCATCAGGCGCTGGGTTTCAGAGACAGTGCAGCGAATAGAGAAAGGGAGAAGTGAGACAGCAGGGAGAGAGGCAGCACTGGCAAGCAGGAGAATGAAACGGACCAGTCATAAAACTCAAGCTGTGACTTAATGATTGCATCTCTCCTCTCTGAAAGCCTCAGCCCCTCTTTGATATGTCCGCCGTCATCGCCGATGCGACCGCCGGTCCGTCCCCACACTCGGAATGGTCTTTTTTGCACCTTTCTTTCACTGCTCCTATAGTTTCATAGGAAACAGCTGACTGATTTCTCTTTCATCCACTCTTCCGCCTGCATGTTTGCTCGCTGCCGGTCTTTTCTGAGTGGGTTCAAGTGTCAAGAGTAATCATGCTAGAAAGTGGACAAAAAAAATGTAATGCTTTGGAGGCACACAAAAGAGAAGTCTGCATGGACATTTGCATGCATACGTGACTTCCTTTGGCTGAGACTTGTGCATACAGTTGTGTGCATATCAATATGCATACATAAGTAGGATATAATAGCCTCTTTTCATTCTATTTTTAATGCTGTCGTACCTGCTGCTACAGGTGGAGCTTTGCTGCTATATAAGCTGGAGTCCTGACTAATTTTAAAGCTGGGATGGGGGTTCAGCTCTGCCTGGGGAGATGTTTGTAATTAATGACAAGCGGCTTTGCCACCTGCTGCCCTAATGTCACGGGGATCCAGAAAAGGCGAGACCCGAGGAGCGCCATGAATATTTAACCACGCCGCGAAAGAAGCGAATTGGTGGGATATAGGGCCGATTGATGGACGCGGCCGACAACACGAAAGAAGTGCAGTTTATAAAGAGATGCGTGCGAGAGAAAATAGTATCCGGACATGTAAAATTCATCAGTAAAACTCATCTGAGCCTCTGAATGCATCTTGTGAGCATTACTGTTTTGTTAAACTTATTTTGTGCAGCTTAATTATTCAAGTATTATCTCAAGAGCATTCACTGAAATGAATTAAAAAGAGTAAGACTGCATCCCGAAACTGGTTGTTTCAGCAGGAACAAACTCCCTTATAAGCTGCTCATTAGACCATTTCTTATAATGCAAATTTGTGCGTGTGTGTGTGTGCGTGTGTGCAAGCATGTGAGGAAAAATCCAAATCCTTCGAGCATCACAAGTTGCACAGCGTGCTTATTAAAAGTGCTCGGGGACGTTCTCCTGTTAACCTGTTTGTTTTTTTTATCTTCGTCGGTTCTTCACTGGGGGAGCCGTGATTTGCATCAGCTGTGCGACTTCTTCTGAGGATCTGTGGTGAACAATGTGACTTATGAATAGTCGGAAGTCTTCGGGAATTTACGCAGGTTTGAGCGGTTTGTCTCCACAGTTATTCAAAAATGTCCTTCAGCGGTTTTGAAACTAATAAAGCTAAGCTGCTTACTCAGTGACCTTGGCCTATTCTTTGGAAAAGTCTGTCGTTATAACGGATTGAAATGCATAAAAGTGCTTCTCTTAGAAAACTTTAGCAGAAAAGAAGTGAAGATATTCAACGTTTCTGTGTTTACTTGCAAAGAAAAGAACTTGTGAGTTTGGTACATGTGATTTGATAGCACTTGTGGTTGGATAAAATTGTACAGAAAAAAAAAAAAAAGATATAAATGGAATGAACAGTGAGCCCACAGCCTGTTTCCAGCAACAGGAGAACAATTATCATCTTTCACAACAACAAGATCACAAGCATAAACTGTCATGTTCCACTTTGGGTTTTTATTGACCGAAGGAGCCCGAGGAAGAACCTTTAAATGGGTTCAGACTCTCTGTCTCCACATCCACATCCAACCGAATCCTGAATCAATACGGCATCATAAAGTCAGTGTGTGTTTATGTGCATAAGATACCAAAGGGAGGATTCATAACAACCAATTTGAGGGAAGATATGACACACAGTCAGCCTGCTTCTCTTGCTCTTCCTCTTTCTTTTCAGTCGGTTCTCGGATGTAAAGTTTTGTCTCTCCTTGGGGCATCAGGAAAGCTTCAGTTTAACAGAACGCCACGAAGCATACCTTAAAGCCGTTCTTCCAGGACTGTGTTCATATTATCGAGCGCCGTGCTGCCAGGTGATGCTGTAAGAAGCACCAACTCTTCGCCAGACGCTGAGTTTTGTGCTTGTTTGTATATTTGCTGCTCTGTTTTCCTCAGGCCCTCTGCAGCAGGAGGAGGAATCCTTAATTTCTGAAGCAATGCGGTTGTCAGTCAGGGAGGGCCTCCAAGGCCCATTGCTTTTTTTTTTCAATTAGGCTCTGTTTTCAACCTCACCTGCTCACCCAGCGGAGGAGTCAATAACAGGAAAGTTCCAATCATTACACCTGCTGCTCAGTCAGAAAAGGCAGTCAGCTGCCATGCACAAAATAGCAATTCTTTCTCTTTCCCAGCTTCAATGAAATATCGATTGGAGGTTTGTATGAAGTGAAAATCACATGTAGCAATTTTCCATATTCTTTAAAATAAAGAAGAAAGTAATTACAACTACAGCAATATCAGCTTCATTTCTCTGCAGTGAGGAAACAAAACCATTAAATCACATTGTCAGGTCTGCTGCCGTGTGATTTATGGCGTGATTGTTGTCTCAAGGAGAACATCCAGTCCATCCTAATCAAAAGTGTCATCTGGATTGAAAGTGCTGGCCGCGCTATGTCCAAAGAGGAAACACAGAATGAAAAGTAATCACCCCGAGTGTCCTCTTCTACGGCCGTCCCCTCATAAAGGCTGCACTCCACACATAAAAACAGTAACTTTACAGTTCCAGCGAGCTGCAGAAGGTCACCGCTGTCACAGACGCCGGTTGGAAGCTTCTGACATTTCACCCACAACTGCGAGCGCAATTACAGTTATTTTCTCTCAAGTGCTTTCAAGCCCGTTCTTTGGGCCAATTCCATTTCCTGACATCGAACGTGGAAGTCAGGATAGTGGATGCTAGATGTGGAAGGCGCGTCAGTCGCAGGTCGTTTCATCATCTCAGAGCGTTGGCAAGCATTCTATTTTGCTTCTATGACTTGATATTTGATACACTCATGTATATTTAAAACCAAATGGCTGGTAGGAATGTGGCTAAATGCCAAAAAAAAAAAAAAAAAGAAGTGTGTGTGCATATGTCTATGCCAGCATGACATAGGCGCCTCATACATTTGTAATTTTCTAATCCCTGTGAAGTGAGTGTGAAGTCTCACTCGCCGTACCTTTGGAGAACAAGATTAAACAGCCGACTTCTAAATCTCTGGCTGCTAAAACTCAAAGCTGTTTGTGTTGGAAGAGGCTCTTCTGTTTGGAGGGTGTTTTTGCCGTTGCTTGGGGAAATTGACATAAAGAGGAACAACTTTCTCGAAACCCAATTGTATCTACACGGAGCTGGAGAAAGTTATGAAAGCGCCGGTAAAAGTGTGATTGACGGTCTTTAATCCACAATACCTTTAATTCCCGGTCCTGCCATGCGTATATAGACTCACTTGGATAAGCCGCTCAGTTGCCGTCCGCTTCATCCCGCTGCGTCCGTACTTCCCACCGTCATTAACTCTGTGTTATTATGTTCTCCCGAGCCTGATTTCAAGTGTTTCCTTTGAACAAGTCCGGCGTTTTTATCAGCGCAATCAAGCCTGGCTAACCAATCTGATTCTCACCACTGTGAAGCCATGAAACTCTTTTTTTTTAGGTCGCTAAATATTTATGAGGCCTCTGAGCACATCACAAGTTTGTTTTTTTCGCGACGCCAACAGCAACAAGGAGGCAGTCTTCAGAGACCGGGATCCCGATCACAGCGCACTTACCAACGAGCTTGCAGCTCGAGTTCCCCCATGAATATGTATAGTCGTTCTTCCTTTTGTGGCTCTCAGGGAGGTGGATCTGCGGACGCCTTCGACAAAGACCGTATCTGTTTCTAAGTGCTCCGCTGGAGGATTAGCAGCATCTTGTCGGGCCCGAAGTTCTTCTGCTTCTCCCTGGAGATTGAGAAATTGAAAGGTCAACAGCTTCTCTCTCTCGTGAAAAGACTAAGTATGGAGTTACACGGGAGGATGTGGAGCGTCGCCGTGGCGCCGGGAGATGGAGCACAAAACGGCGGTTTTCCAGGACCTCGAACGTCTTGACCCCGTCTTTTCACTGACTGATATTAATAAAAGGAAAATGACCATTGGGTGTGAAATATTCTGGTTGTGTGAAAGCCCAGGAAATGTCAAATTTAAAAGAGTTTTTTAGACATTCTGTCAGGCTTATGCATGTTAAAAGCCACTTTTTTTTTTTTTTAAATCAGTGTTGGTTACCATACAAGTTCCTCCAGTTTTATTGAAAACTAAAAATTCCCAGCAGCCACTGGTTGACACCGTCTCTTTTTCATTTTTAGAAAGATTTATGCAACTTCTACAGCAACCTTTGAAGTGAAAATCACGTCCGTCCACTTGGAAACAGCAGAAACACTGAAAATCCGTTTTCAAAAAGTTGCTATTTCAGTGGTTCTGAGCACTGTGGTGTAAATAGACTCCCAAAATACGGCGAAAGTTTTGCATTTTTACTTGAAAACGTTGTTGCGTAGACAGGCACCTTTGCCACCGAACTCAAATGATGCCGCTGGTAGATTGAGGCAGAGATAAGAAGAAAGTGTGCATGAAATGCAGAGACAGAGGGAGGTGAGGAGAGCAGCAGCGGGGGTGAATCCTCCAGAGCGGAGAAGCGAAGCTTCATCAAAAGAGGCCAAAGTGAGGCGGAGACATGCAATATTGATGGAGAGTGTGGAAAGGAGTGTGGCAGGTAGATGAAATAAAGACTGTTCAGGCAAAACGTCTGACCACACACACACACACACACACACACACTTAAGGTTGTTTCGTTTAAGCAAAAAAAAAAAAAAAAGTTGCTGCGAGTTGGGAGGCTTGTTTAAATTTAGGAACTGTCGCTCACATCACTTTCCTGCTTTCATTCCCAGAATAAAGTCCTGAGCATCGACGGAGTCAAGGTGAAGCTGCAGGTAAGACGTTTGATTTACTCCGACAAACAGAGACGGGGGTTTTCTGAGTGATTAATGAGACATGCACCCCAAAAAAATAATGTTTCCTGGAAAAGAAATGCACTTCATAAATGACTTTTACTCGTCATCTAAATGAGTGTGCAGTCACCCTGCACAGGACGACTCTGGAGAGAGGAGAAAATGTAACTGCCATCAGAGCTAAATGGTGAAGCCAGACTGCGCTGCCTGATGGGAAAAAAAAAAGACTTAATTAGCGTTATTCCTCTGAGGCCGGAGCACCACAGGGGATTTCTGTTTAATATTATCACTTTCACCAAGAAAAGAAGAAGAAGAAGAAAGAAAAACTCTTGTGTAGAATTCTGCTCATACACTGTCATCTTATATAATTAATTCTGGACAATTCATGGTCTACACCAGAGTTGTCAAGCATAAAGATCGTGGGCCAAAACCGGCCAGGAAGAGGCTCCGATCTGGCCTCACAAACTACTAAGCAAACTGAAAAAATGTCAAAGAAAACTGTTATTTTCACAGATTCCACAGAGTAGTGGACACACAGCGGCTGAGATATCGGCATGAAAACTGGATGCCTTGCTTCTTCAAGTCATGTGATCAGGCTGAGTGTGTAAAAACATGCAAAAGCTTTAGGAGAAGTGTTTTGTCATAATTTTGGGGTTTTTAAAATAATTGTTTGGTTTTGTGAAAACAGATATTTTTGTCACACATGCTCTGTGCCACAACAAAGACAATTTAAAATTCAAATTCAAAGGTTCTAATGACCAGTGTTGGGCAACTTACTTCTTCAAAAATCTAACTGAGTTATAATATTTTAAAAGCAAATAATTACTCAGCAAAGTAACTATTGCATTACTTTAAAAAAAAAATGTGTTTATGTCACAGTTTGGATCCCATTTTAATGGAACTTTGAGATTCATGTGCAGTTATTATGAAACCGAATATATTAACAAAATCAATGGACACTTGACAGAATAAATTAAAAACAGGAAACACTACATTAATCCAAATTATGTGAATGCTGCTGTGTGATAATATGAGACAAGACACCAATCACATTTCATTTGTAACTGCAGACAGCATTTCTACGTTTGAAAAAGAATAATAAAACACAGTAGATGTATGTCAAAAGATGTCTATAATTACATTTAAAAGCTGCCTTTGAATGAGCAGAGCTCTCTATGGCTGTAGCTCTGTCACGTCACATGACACTAATACGGTTCCTTCTTTCTCTATGATGACATCATCATTTAGAACTTTCCTAACCGAGGAGTTGGCAACAGTGTATCGTTTTAAATGACATCATCACCTAATTTGACCTAGATATGCCATTGAGTAGCCATGCAGATTAGATTACGACGTCATTTGGGTAACGGTAACGGCATAATGCTGGAAAAAGTACAATAAATACATAAACAGAGCTACGTGACCAGTGGACACTCTGCATGCTCACAGGAACATGACCAAGCAAAACGCACTAACTCCCCTCATGGGATGTCAGTGTTCCAGAGTGCTGCAAATCGTTTCCAACAGACAATGAATGTTAAATAATTCCACAAAGATCTCATTTCCATCCTGCAGGCTTTATTCAGTATCATTGGGATAAATTGAATGGACGGCCACAGGCTGACTGAGCAAACTTAAGACCTATTAAAAAGACGATCATAGAAACTTTATTCAGTGATTACTTTCCTCTCTCATTGTCTTTAGATCTGGGACACAGCTGGACAGGAGCGGTTTCGCAGTGTCACTCATGCTTACTACCGTGATGCCCATGGTGAGACACTGCAGCATACATGCCTCTATCAACATGTCCTCTCTCTTTATCATCATATGTTCTCTTTTCAGTGAGTGGCATTGTGTTTGGGTGACTCATAAGACTATATTGTATGTTATCCACTCTTCTGGCATGCAGTAAGTGTCAAGGCGTTTGAATGATTTCTTTCCGAGGCCAAGGCTTTTTCTATCAAAATGTGTCTTATGGCAATTGTGTGTTGTGAAACGGTATAATCAACGTAGAAAAGAAGAAAAAAACATCATCTTTCAGGAGTCAAGGACTGTTTATCAGCACTCATATGTGGGCATTTCAGTCAGTGTGTGACTCACAGTGTGTATGTAGCCTTGTATTCATTTTGTTGTCATTACTGACTTCAGGAAGTTCCTTTTCAGTGCGTTTCATTGGTTTGTTATGACTCTGAAACTTTGGCATATAAAGAAGCGTAATGTATTTCATTTGCTGTCAGGCAGCACATCTAAGAGTAAACACAGTCCTGTTGTGATTGCAACCTTGCCGAATCAATTTGAAGCTCTTTTCACATTTTCATTCCAGGAAAAGTTCTTTATTTTTGTAATGAAACACATTCGTATGGACAGAAGACGAAGTTGGCTTGCTGTTAGGCGTGACTGTCAACTCTGAAACTACCGAGTCCATGTGGGAGTCACGACACTTTGAGGGCTAACGTTGTTGTTATTGTCCATCTACTCACATGTGTGCAGAAGAATGATTGGCTGCACTTCAGAAAAATGGCATTTTCAAAAAGTTCTGCCTTGGGAGCGGTTTTCACTGAGTTTTGTTTTCAGTCGCTCTGAGCACTGTTGTCATCTAAATGGACGTCAATCAAAACATTGTTGCGTAATCAGGCCCTTTTATACATATTATATCCCAATCTCTTCCTATCTCTGAGTAGGTCAATAGGAGCCCACATGGGGTTGAGATGAGATGAAGAACAAATATGTAAGAACATTTGTGTCATGTGACCATTTTCACTTGGAATCTCATTGAATTTGCACTCTGTGGTTTTTGCATGAACTTCAGCGCAATCTGGGTGAAAAATGTTTCCTCAGCTGTTTGATGTTGCTTGAGATTTGCATAACATCCACTGAATAGAAGTCAGAATGTTTTAAAACTTGTTAAGGTCTTGCAGTATGCCCCGATGTCATTCAGCGATTACATAACTTAAATCTCCTGGTATGTTTAGAGCATCACTCTGTTTGGTCTTTGATTCTCCGGGTAGTGGGGGAATATTACCTGACCAAAGAGAGGTTTCACCATCTGGATGTGTGTGAAGTATAATCTCTTTGAGTTTGCACAGTTTAAGCATGGATATGTTGTGTGTGCATCAGCATAAATTATTCAGTGAGTGTAAATGATCATGTCTGTTTCATCCTCATTGTGGTCTGGAATTCAGCCTGAATAATTACTGCAGATTTATTTCACAGAAATGAGTCTGTCACATGGAAGAAGGGTTTCAGGAGGACATCTGAGACTTTGAGTCACTTTTTGCTTTGAAAATTCTGTCCGGAGGATGTGTTAATGTTTCTAATCAGACCATTTGAACTCTGATCACCTTCAGCTTTTAGAGTTAAGTAACCATCTATCTGATGGAAGATCATCAGGGTTGGAGCTGATCGCCAAGCGTTTTCTTGGCTACTGTGGGATTATTGAAACAAACTCATTGATTTAAAGGTGCATGTGTATCATGTAGGCCATGCTCTTCTTTTTTGTAATATACGACATCCATCACTTTGACACTCTTACAGATACAAGGGTTAAAAATGTTGCTGACTGCGATTCACTGCAACTTTTTGTTTCAACAAAGTCCTGTTTCAGCAAAAGACTGTCGGCGAGGTTTTGAAGTCAAAACATTTGTGCAAAGGGGTCTGCTGTGGCGGTTGAACCAGCTTTCAGTGAAAACACACACTTTTTGATCTCCCTTCCAGCCTTCATTATCTGTGCTCTCCTGACTGTCAGATTCTGTGTTTCATCAAAAACCTCTGTGAGCTAAATTCAGGTTTCTTTAGTTGCTGATTGTACAGCTTAGGTAATTATTGCAGGTTTCTGTATAATCCTATCTAACCTTGGGCAAAGCAGTGTTTTGAATCTACCAGAAATCTCAAACTGGTCTGTGCAACAGGGGATTTTGTTATTCTGTCTCAGTACAAAGCGCTCTACTGTACGCCCAGTAGCTCAATAAAATCAGCACTGCTGGTGCACAATGCTGCTATCTGGGACTAGAAAATACAAAGGCAGCAAAAATAGGATGTAAAGACTTGCAGTCCTGTAATCCCTCACTTGATTTACCGTGAAACACCGTGGTTTCAGATCTTCATTCATCTGATCCCACAGCAGTTTTCTGTTTTTAATTTTAGCAATTATCAATTAACAGAAGACAATGCTGTGAATGAATGCAACTTTAAATAGGACTTTTTTTTTCCCACAGACTCACAGACAGTGATTTCTGGAAGTGTTTGAGCTCATGCGATTGAAAATAAAACACATCCTGCCTGTTCTTAAGATACACCCATCCGAGTACTTGTGGATCTTAATAAACTAAATCAACAACATCACTTCAGACTTGGGCCGTGACACTGAACAGCTGACAGTTAACTTAAATTGATATGAAATGTTTGTTTTTCACAGAATAAATGTATGTGACAATGTATGACATGTTGTCCATATTGTTTTCATTTCATCCATCATCGTCAATCGGCAGTACTTTTATGACCCTAACAACACAGCTAAAACTCCGTCACAAAGATGAGGAACTGCGATCATTTGGACTTTTGAGGCCGGAGCAGAGCTGCAGGAACCGAGTCATTAGCCGGAGCGCCAGCGCTCAGAGAAGAGTGTAGGAGGGTGGAGGACATTGGATTAGGAGCAACCGAGACTGGTGGACAGGCAGCATATCTGGTGTGTGGGTGAAAGAATGTAGACACTCATCAGGTATTTTTGAGCTCTTTTATTATAAACATGTGATTATATTGGTTTTATCGTTCCTGTGTTTTCATCCGTCGACTGTCTGCACAGAAATAAACTGTACTGACGATCATTCTTTGTATTTGTTAAAATAAATAGGAAGAAATGGACTGCACACACTGTTTTCCTCATCTTTAAAACAGTTATTATTGACAGGATTTGTCCTGTGACCTTCATACCGAAGCATCTGATAAAACCAGGGTGCAGCGAACATCTAGAATAATCTATAAATCAAGTTGCTCCAGTCCAAGGGCTCCGCTCAGAAAGTTATTCAATTTCATCAAAGTGGAAAGATATGATAAGGAAATTATACAAGGATCTTCATGGTCGTGTTAGTTTTTAGAGGTTTGGGGGTTTTATCTTCCCTCCTTTGATCTTATTAATGCCTTTCTAGTTCAGCTCGTCTCTTTCACTGGTACATTGTTTTTCATCTTCAAGTCGCTTGTGACTTCAAGACCTCAAATCTGTCTCCTTTAGCGCTCACAATCCCTGCTCATCTCTTTCATCAAACCCCAGTGTCGCTGTTCTATCTGCCAATAAGCCTCACGAATAATGAGACTTTTGATTGAGTCCTTTGTTTTTTGCTGCTTAAAATGAAACTGAAGCTTTTTTGTTTCTTTATATTTGACACCCAAACTGCACATAAATAATTTTCTTCTTTTTGCACAAATATCATCTGAGACCGACGTTAGCCTTTGAACGTTATCAGACATGCCTGTGTAAACACAACCATTTTGCAGTCGGTTCATGATTTTCTGTGTCCTGACTTGAGCCACTGAGCGATGATGACAAATATAAGAAGAATTTAAAGCAGCTTGAGGACAACTTGGCTTTATTACACCACTGTCACTCTGCATCATGTCTGTCTCAGACGCAGTCCCAGACCGCCTCTCAAATACCTGCCCCGACTGACTGACTGATCCAGATTCAGTGAAAGGAGTGGGCCCCTCTGCAACCCTCTTTATATGTGATGGCGTAACATTTATACTGTTGCTTATAATCCATCTGTATGTTTGACTGAGAGCTGTTGGAAAAACATTTGGTGCACCCTGTGTCCATGCAGATGCATCATCAGATCACCCCAAGGTTCTTGTCAGTTACATAACTTCACCATGTGGAAAGAAGAAGAAGAAAAAAAAACTTTTAAAAAACCTGAAATGGTCGATGCTTTTAACGTTAGCAAGAGTGACTGTAACCAAAAAAGCCACGCTAAAAAAAATAATCCATCTCCATATTGGCCTTGACATTAAGTGGGATGCTGGGTTATTTGTGCTTGTTGCAAATGGCCAGTGTCACAGTGCAAAGCATGATGGGATTGACCCAATGACTGATTCATATTCATGGTGTATATAAACTGATCACAGTTCAGGAAAACTGGATTAGCTCGTCTTTCATTTTGAAACTGCATTTTAAATAATTTAGAAACTGCAAATGATCAAAACAAAGCATTGCAGGAGAAGACAAAGAGATATGGGAAAGTGCAAACATGCAGAAGAAATACTGAGACACTGGACAGCTACGAACAATGACACGCACACACGAACCAACAACCAGGACACAGAGAGCTGAAGCTTGATAAATCCCAGAACCACCAGGTGCAGACAATCACGCAATCAGGCACAGGTGAAACACATCAGGACAGAGAATGGCAATCAGACACAGGAGGGGATGTCAAGAAACAAGATGTCAAAATAACCCAGAAACAAAACATGTATGACAAAATGCATTCAATTAGATGATTCTGTGATAGTCTCATGCAAAAGTTTACAAGGCGAAAAGAGAAAAAGGATGTCAAATATCCACCACAAAATTAAAGATTTGCTCCTATAATTCAGATTTTAATTCATTTCAAATTTGAATGTTTTGCTTTCTTCCAGCTCTTCTTCTGCTGTACGACGTCACCAACAAGACATCGTTTGACAACATACAGGTAAGCGCTGCTCCTTCGAGAGAAAAACATGAAGACACACAGTGAATTATGCAGCTGTAGCGACTTGAGTGATTCTGTTTGATTGTGCTGGCTCTTACCTTTTTCTCTGTGCAGTTTCAACAGACTCTTGTTCTTTCATAAAGCTGCCTAACAAACTCATTCCTGAGGATCTGTTTAAATTAGTCTGATCACAGGCAGAGAGAACAGGAAGGCTCAAGTGAGATTGAGACTGCGATTCAGTTAAATCATGTAATTTCTGTCTGCTGTTCCACATCATCAGCATTTGCCTTTCCTCTGGACTTTCATGGTTTTAATTTTTTTTTTTTTTTTTTTTTTTTTTGCATGAGTGCTCTTATTCCTAGATTGAAATTTTAATATACATCCAACTTTATTTCACTGCGGGAGGCTGACATTTATGAAGCAGTTCATGTCAAGCTCCTTTTATTTGGGGAGGCATTTCTTTGGCGTTTGGCTCGTCTCAGATATTATGGACCAGTGCTCAGCCGCATGTGAGAAATAACTCAAGCTCGAGATGGAATCGATCAATATGAAAACGTCACGATGGGGAACATGCAAACTCCAGACAGAAAGTCCCTGGGAGACCCCCTGTAGCAAGGACCACTCAACCAAAGTGGCTCCTGTCGTCTGGTCAATGCTTGACGCTCCCTCCCAGCAGGAACCAGACCAGATGACGAAGCCGAGGAGAGTCACATGAACACTCTGAGAACGGAAGCTACAGAAGAACATTTTATTCTAAAGAAGCAGGTGGTCTTTTGATCTCGACACATGGCGCAGTGTCATTTTTAAAATCACCACTAATGAACCCACAGTCTAATATTGGCTCGAGTATTGACTTTAGTGATTCACCTAATTAAAAGAAAATGGCATTTCAAGACGGTCTGGCCTCCGGGATTTCATAGATTTTACTTCCTGCCATATATTAATAATATAACAAGTAGCCCCTAATGACTTTTTGTTGTTGGATTTTATTTGAATCAATATTTTGCTGTGCGATAAATCGGACCCTAGAATTGCTCCCTTAGGTGGTGAGTTATTCTTACTTTTATGATTTAATTAAATTTAATTGAGCAAGTCTTTCTCACCTAAAAGAATAAAACAAGATGTGGCTGTATCTAAAGCTAAGCAGACAACAGATATTGTCTCAAAATGACTAATCTAGAAATAAAATATGTATTTGTGATGCACCTTGCAGAAACTGGAAAAGCAGACACAGTTCATGATAGGAAAAGCTAAGCACCACTCTTCCATGAACCGTTTTCCATTTTGGGGCCCCAACGTGTCAAATTGCTGAAGTTAGCTCTCAAACGGCGCTGCTTTCTCAGAAACGCCGTCGTTAGAGCTGTCAGGGAGATTTCAGCTGTGGCAGCTGGTGTCACCACGCTATTTTCCATCCTCCTTCGCTCTGTGCAGTAAATGTTACCTGCTACAAAAGAAGAGGCAATTTCCAATGTCCTTAATTGACACGGGGTGGGAATGGCTCCTTCAGAGCAGCAGAGAGCTTGTTAAGGAAAGGAGAGGCTGTTTGTCAGCAGTGTGTGCGGCAGAAATACGACGCGCTCGCCTTGAGAGATCATTGAAGCAGGAAAGATGCTTCCAGGGTCCGGAAGACAAACGGCTCAAAGCGGGAGAAAGAAGATGGGTGTGTTGGGAGCAGAGAAAGCAGAGAAGGCAGGACGTTGATACATCGGAAAAGCAGTAACGCAGGGGAGGATCAGAAACAACCTGTCAGCCGCCGAAAACAAAGCCTCCAACTCGCTCTGTGCTGTGCCGCAGAGAGCCCTCAGCCTGCGTGCTCACAGTCGAAACCAGAGTGCTTCAGGCTTTGTTTCATACACTCATTTTGCTTTTTTGTTTAGTTTTTGTTCAACAACCTCCAGCTGAGTTGAATTTGAGGACACTTACGCAAGTACCTGCACTCCGCCAAACCCGGAATTATTCATTATATTTCAATCTCTAGTGTTTAGTCACTTGTGCCGACTAATTAACGGTATTTCCATCGCTGTTGGAGCAAATTCAACAATAAACGCAGTGCAAAGATTGCCAGAAAGGCCACGAATTAGATGAATCATGCAGTCGAACTCGGCGTGTAATGAAAAGCATTAATGTCTCTGTTGGCCACCTCGATCCCCGTAATGATTGAAGTCCAATATGCGTATTTACATTCAAAAACAACCCGAAATATTTCACACAACACCATCATACAGCTTCCCAGACATACTCTATCTCTAAAGTCTTGTTTGAAACCACCAGTTGTTTCTCCTCAATCAATACTGCCACATCTTGCACTCCATTTTTTCAGTTTAAAAAAATTACTCCCATTCAAGCAAATTTAAATCCAACTTCTTTTCCTCTGCTATCCATTCGCCACCAATCTTGGACAGTTTTTTAAACCGTTACCTTCCAGGAATTGTATAAACTGGTTGATCACTCCGGCTCGTCAGACATCTTTCATCTTCACTGATTAAAAGAGTCATAAATTGGATTGGTCCTTTATTACCTGCATTGATCAATAATTCGTTGACATCTGTTTTTTTCTGCTTATCAATCACTTACTGCAAACCAAAGCCAAAATCCAAGCTGCATTTCACTTTAAAGATCTGGATAAACTTGCGTTTAGATTGCACTGAAGATCGCGTCTCTTTTGATGAGCATGCAGCTTTGGATGAATTTCAGTCAGAGGTCCATCAGATCCACTCAGCATGAGGTAACGAAGGAGCTGAACTGTGGACTCTGTAGATATTTTTAAAAAGCGTTTGAAGACTCATCTTTTGATTTTACCTTCATCTAATTTTGTGCCTGTTCTTGTCTTTTTTACTGTACTTTGTGACATTCTCTTTCTTAAATACACTTTGATTTAAAGCTGCTGCAGGCAGGATTTTGCCAGTCAATGCAAATTTTTCTGTGTTTTCTTTGGATTAAATGTTAGAGTATCCAATGATAATCCTTTAGCAGTGTAGCAAAATTGCACTACCGCGAGGGCGCAGCGTTTCCATCTGTCTCTGTTCTGAGCTGAAAAGGAATCTCGACCGCTCCCGGTATCTTTGACCAATCAGAAGAGCCCCTGAGGCTCTAACCGTGATTGGTCGAGGGGCGTTCGTCGCGTTCTTGTGGGAGGGGCTTAACTTGCGTAAGGACGTGACGTCAGAGAAAACAGGACAGGATTGGCTGTGCCGGGTTTCAAATCGCCATCTTAGATGGGTCAAATCGCCATCTTGCTTAGGTAAACCTAAACAAGATGGCGGAGATGCCAAATCCTGCCTACAGCACCTTTCATGTGTTCATTCTACATTGATTAATTAAACATGCAATATTTTTCAGGAATATTATTAAACCGAAGTTCTGGGATTATAAGATAAGTTCTGTTACTTATCTTGAGTCTCTCAAGTCTGTTGAATCAGCAGCAGCGTCTTTCACAGAGAAAAATTGATTTAAATATTACAAAAAAGATACCAAGGTTCTTTTAACTGCTTTAGATTTTTATCAATTATTGGATGTAGAGAGTCTATTATCTAAAACGCTTCAATTTTTTTCCAAACATAATCTCGTCTTGTTTACGGAGCCACTTCCTTCCCTCTTTCTAATACTGTGTCCTCGTGGAGCTGCAGATGCCTGTCGGCTCGCCGCTGCCTAACGAGCGCTAACTGGTGTTAATGAACGTTAATGGTGATGAATTCCACTCGAAGGAAAGAGAGAAACAAGACGGACAAATCTTTTTTTTTTTTTTTCCTACACAGTTTCCTTCAAGACGTCTGTCTGTGGCAGAAAAAACTCTCCATTAGTCTCACACGTGCACGTCAAGCTCAACTGCATCAACCAGAGTGAGGTGAACTTTGCCCTCATTATTGCAACAGCCACTGATCAGTCCTCGTTCTTGTAATATCCAGCAGACTGAAGTCTATTTCACTTATGTTGTGGGAATAAAGCAGAGGCCATTTAGTGACATGAGGAATGTCTCCCTGTCAAACGCAGTGTTTCCATCGTCCTCGAGCCAGCGGACTGATTCCTGCAAAGTGGCATCGTTCAGAGGTCAGAACGCTCGCCGCGGCTCGGCGTTCGCAGCATCGTCGAATCAGAATTCGGCGCACAGAGTGTCCCGGTTGACCTGCAGCTGACCCGTCTGATGATGAGAGAGATTCCGGCATTAAAATTCAGGGACAATCTGCAATGTTAATGAGAGAACCTGTCGGTCATTAAGATAATCAAGGTACTGCTGGCCTTACATCTGTCCCTCCACGTGTCCGTCCGTCCGTCCATCGGTCCGTCTGGGATTACAGGTAGACGGAATGGATGACAGTATGGCTCCGCAGATTATGAACATCATCTGTTTAGTAACCAAGGAAACAAACCCATGCATACGGAGGGAGAACATGCAAACTCCACAGGAAAAAGCAGCCAGTTTCAGGTTGGAAGAGGGGATATTTTTCCCTGTGAGGAGAGAGAGCGTGAACTGCCACACCTCCGAGTAATCTACTGCTAATTCTCTAATAGTGTAAATAGGGGTAAAAATGTAATTTAGTTTGTGAGATAATTTTCCCAGCATAATATCAGAAATGCATGCAAAGCATGTGCCTTCAGAAAAGAACTCTTAATATTAATTTAAATTATTCAGGCAGCTTTGTGTAGGAAGCCAACATTTACATTTAAAATAAATTTATGGTGCAGCAGCATTCCTGTGAATTTATATATAGTCCACAACTGATTTGCATGATTGACTTGTTTGCTCAGCTTAGATTCATACAAAGTCAAGTTGATGTTCATGTTGATTTCAAGATTGTTGGAAGAGGAAATATTTACTTGTACCCACTATATTGTATCAAATATACCTATTTCTCACAGTATTTAGTACATATTCACAGTAGATTACTAGAATACTGTAGAATTCAGTGTGTAATCCATGTTATCTAAACCTGTTGAACGGCCCAGTCGTGATACTGAATATCAAATGCTGCATGGCGGCGTGGTTGCAGTCGCTCTTCCCTCTTGCATGTGCCAGTGTCCAAATGCTTGATCATTTCTGCGCGTCTGTGTTACAGAACCACAATGAAAGCAATGGGTGAGATAAAAGCGCCGTCTCCATTCATCACTCCCGGCCCGTCCCCGGGGCATGGACTGGCTTCAAATGAAGTGGCCGCCTGCCTGCCGCGTGGCTGTTAGTTAAATGTCAAGGCGCCGCCGCACCAGATGGTGATGAGAGAAACTGTCGGTAAATAATGCAGCGATATGAAGTCAAATACCATTCATTAATAATCACAGGAGACCGGCAATTTAGTTTCAGGTTTGTGAGATCAGTTTGAACCGTGTTATTCTGCACCATCGGGTTCTATAGGAATTAGTATGTGCTTGATATGCAGTAATCTGCATTTGTCATCTTGTCACTCAGATGTCATCTGCAGAAAGGCTAAACTAATGGGCCGCCCAGGTGTGTGCAAACACATGGAAACAGTGCAAGACTAATGGCAGGATTCTTCATGCTGCTCGCTTCTTGTTGTCGTGAAATCAATTTAAGAGGGAATAAAGAAGCAGACATGTCCCAGGGATGAATATCTATGAGACTAACCTTGTTGTAATGGTTTCAAAATCTGAAAAAATGAAACAAGAATGACTGTGTCCTCTCTCTCATTTCACTCCTCTTTGGTTCAACGATATATTTTCAGTCTGCTCATCAGAAAAGTGTCTCTTATGAGCGACTGAGTCTGTTGTAACTTTCCAGAAAGAATGAAAGCTTCTGACCTGTGATTGGACTGATTGGTCAAAGGTCAATATCCTGAAAATGAATCTGAATCTGAACTGTTGTTTTCTGCCCCTCCTTTTTAATGCCTTCAAAGCATCTGAAATTAACTCACTTTCATGAAAATTGATGATATCAACTGTTTGGCAAGAACAGCTTGCAACAGGCCAATCTTCAGTGGTGTTATTGCAATATTTATTTTGGGTTTTTTTTATGAGGGGCCACTGCACGACAGCTGAGTGACCTTGCATATAAATAAAATATTAAGATCAACCAGCTAATATTTCATGAACTGAGTCGTGATAATTCGTCAAGAGTTACAAAAAATGTGCTACAAAGAGGAAAGTGGTTTTATTTTGCAAAAATTGAGTTGATGGAGATTTGCCCCTTCTTGGTCCTTCTGCTCCAATTTTAAAAAAAAATAAATAAATAAATCTAACCTCCATTTTCATACCCCTTGACAGTTTGCACTATGAAGTGCAATCGATGTTATATGTTGATATAGCAATCACTTCTTAGTTGAAGTCACTTGACCTGCAAAATAAATGAAAAAGTTTTGACCTACAGAACAGAAAATACATTAATCACACTTTCGGAAGCCTTCTTGTGTTGTTTAACTAATTTATACTATCTGCAGCATCATGTCAGGGATTATTGAAGTAGTTTAGGCGTATATTAGCTGTGTTTTTTACAGTCTTGTAATCCTCAGACATCTCAGCAAACAGGTCGCGTTGGAGTGAGAAGAAATATTCAAGGCTTTGCGTTTTATGGGCTCACCTTGAATGACAATGTTGTTTTTGGCGAGCGGTTTCTCTGGATTGGTTGTCTGTCCAAAGAAAAGAAATCAAGCTGAAAAAGCATTGATTTTTTTTTCTCTGTCTCTCTCTTTCTTTTGGAGATGTTTGGGCAAAATCACAGTTGCCAAGAACATCTTGAAATCCACTGGAGGTGTGATGTAAGTGTTGCCTTTATGACGTGTGAATATAGAGAGCTTCTGTTCCCCAACGCCACCGAGTGACAAGCGGTTTCATTCAAAATGAAAGTTTCACGTCCCGAATCCTTGCTTTTGTGCCGGCATTCTCCCAACAGCCAAAACAATATCACGCCATCGTGAAAGAAGACATTCAGCATTCTGATATGTATTTTTGTAAATACATACAAAAAACTTTAACTTGTCTTCAGTTTCATCTCTTCTTGGCCTGAACAAACGCAGGAACTATCTATATTTCTGTTGCTTGTTTTTCGATCTAAAGGACTGCAGTCTGCAGACTAAAGGACCCTACAGAGGAAGGCTGTGAAAATTGATTTCAGTTGCTGCTATGAGCAGAATAGTAAGTGTTCTCAGAGGTGACTTTTAGAAATTATTGTGAAATTAGAAACAGAGCGATATAATTACTTGCTACAAACAATCCAACTGTGTTACCACAGACGGATCTGTGGATTATACAGAGAAATATTGACAAAAAACAAACAAATGTGTCACAATGTGCTCCGTCATATCCCTTTGAAATCCTCTCTTCTGCTCAGTTAATTGTGGATGTGAATCCACTTAGAGTTTCTGTGTTTTCCTCCACTCGTCTTCTGACTCTTTGTTCATCAGGGCCAATTAGCTCACCTTGAATAAAAAGCTACCTCGGGAGGACGGATGGGCTCGATACCAGCGGAAAAACCGAACTGTTTCATAAACGAAGCCCTGTTTCAGAGTGAGGGATTGTGTTTACAAGGACTGACGTCAGGCCTGACAAGACATCAGCCGGATTGGCAGGAAAGGCTCGGAGGCTCATATCCTGCTCTGACACATTGAACATGTTTCTGGAAAAAAACAAGCACGAATGTCATGGAGTATACCATGATAATGAGAACTGTATGAGCACACAGTCATAGAAATGCAGCATCTGATTTCTGTCATGACGTTTTGGTTGGCAAATCAATTTATTATAATAAAACTATACAATACAATTAAGTGTTCAAAATGCAAAAAAAATAGAACAAATTTCATTGCAATACCATGTCTGTGAGCTCTTTTGTTTTGCAGCTGAATTCTATTCACCTCAATCCGTCCGTCCATCAGCAGCCTTCTCCTCCATGCTCACATTCAGCCGTACTTCATCTTTTCAAAGCGCATCAGTCATCCAGACACACTGCATCGGCCCCGTGTTTCCCTGCAGACACACACATCTGGTGGCTGTTTCATAAACATAAAAGCTTTTCTCTTTCCTGTCAGGCCACAGACTGCAAACAAGGCTGCTGCTGCTGTCACTGTATTTCATTGTGACACTTTTTCTCTATTTTTTTTTTTTTTTTTAGGAGGTTTTCTAACACAAAGGTTGTTTACTAAACTCTTGGCTTGAGCATGTTTCTTTTATGAAGTGCAGAAGATCAAATGTACATTTATTCCACAAAAGCAAGAATCCTGTTGCCAATAATGCTTACTTTGCATGTGTTTGTGTTTCTGCAGGCGTGTGTGTGTGTGTGTGTGTGTGTGTGTGACAGGATCTGTGTGTGTGCTCCTGTGTCAGATGGAGTCACTGTGTTGGGCTCAGCTGCCTGAACCGTCTCTCGGGGGAGAAGTCCTAGTTTCCCCCCAGTCCTCTGGGTCGGCTCTGCCTCTGCCTGTTGTTGGGCGAAGACGTCTCTCCTCTCTCTCTGTTTCTCTAATACTCTGATCAAAGCCGGGCAGGAATAGCATCGTCACCCAGAGCAAATCTGCTCTGACAAAAAAGTGCAGCAGAGGAAAAGTTGGGTCATGTGGGGGAAAAAAACCGCAAGTTCCACGAGGAGATTCGGTCACGTTTATGCTTCAAGTACAGCCTGGATGCAACTAGATTATGTCGTGTAAGAAATAAGAGGATGACTGCTTCAGGTGTTGACTTTACATGATGCCAACCAGTGTTTATTTAAAATCGATAAGCATCTCAAAACTGTGTGAGTCCGACAGATAAATACACATTACGCATCATTCTCATTGTCAAGAAGAATGAATGAAAAACTTTGTGAATTATTAGCTTTCCAAATAAACTGCATCCTGTATCTGCAGCTCCGGTTCTCACGGGCACTTTGCCAGCGTCAGGTGTGTGTGTGTGTGTGTGTGTGTGTGTGTGTGTGTGTGTGTGTGTGTGTGTGTGTGTGTGTGTGTGTGTGTGTGTTTGTTTTCACCCTTAAAAGGCTTGTTCTAAAAATACCCTGTAAACAAAACGCTCTGCGACGTTGCCTTATCAGCGACAGATCCTTCCTGGACACAGAGCACGGAGAGACCGTATCATTTTAGAAATTGCTGCCAGACAAACACCGTATTTGTGAATAAAGAAAGCTACAGAGGAAACGAAGGCCAGCAAAACAAATCCGCTGCCAACAGCCGACCTGCTCGGGTTTATGTCCCGGAGCGATGCGTGCTCCTGCTTTCTCCCGGCAACGAACGGAAAAGCCCATTCAAGATCAGATTTTCAGTGACAACTTGTCTTTCCAGTGTCACGAAGCAGCTTCCTTTCTGATACACCTTCTTTGGTCCCGGTCTTGTCTTTCGCCGTCACCGTCTCTCCATCTTTCCGTCTTCTTTCACCCTCCCACACGTCTCTCCTCCCTTCTCTCGTATCCCTGCTGTTGTTTCTTGGATCGTCTCGTAAACGTCAAAACTTTATGAAAATTCATGTTTGAGAGTAAACGGCTTTCATCATTGTTCTGAGAAGTATTAAAAACCTTTGAACTGGCATTTTAAATCCAGGCAGTTGTGAAGAAAAGAGATCGGGGGTGTCTTTTTTTAGTGAAATTGAGTTTTGAGCAAGTTTTTTTTTTTTTTTTCATACAAACAAAAGCGAACTCCCAGCCGCATCTGATCCATGATTCTGTTTATAAGTTTTAATGGCAAAACGATAAGCTGAGAAACTTCTTGCCTTTCCTGACGCCGTGTCACACTGTCATTGACATTTGGCTCCGTGAGCGTATGGCCAGAGATCCTGGCGTTAATCCTGAATAAAACATGAACCTTGCCCAGTTCCCTCCAGACCTGTCCAGTGAGGATATGAAGACTTATTTGGAGTTTTATCCATCTTCTTCCTTCAAATGATTTCCATTTGTTTTAGTGCAAAGATTTACAAAACGGTGTTTCACCTAGCTTGATCATGCAACTTCTTTATTTAGTGCAAAACATACTCAATTGCACTGACTCTTTCAGAAAGGTGGTTGATGAGGACCGGTTGAGATTCTCCCTCTCCGGTTGTGCGCTCCACATTATTTTCGAGCATCAGCATTGCAGAGCAGGACGACGTGCCGTCGCCGTCCTGTCAGCTCTTTTGCTCGTATGTTGTGCTTTTCTGCCTGGTGCAGCACATTTGCAGCCTCTTCCTTTCTCCTTGATCTTTCAGACACGTGCTTTCATGTTTATATATGGAGGCCCGGTCGGTGGATTTCAACTCAGCATATTTCACATTATTGATGCTATTTTTAATCAGTACCACATCTGTGTTGCAGAGAGTCGGGAAAACAATAGGGAAAACGCCAAACATTTAATTATTCAACATGAGGTGTGTTGCAGTGTTTGACAGTTCCTGAAGACTGATCTGTTTTATATTAGCTTCTCATCGTGTTGTCCTGAACTGTTTTATATTTTGTTGTAGATGTTTGTGCCATTATAGTTCCAGCAGTTTGTCTTAATATCCACGGTCCTGCCATTCTTCCTTCAGCCTAAGTGATACAAATGTATCGTATCTGAACGCATTCAGCTGAACTTATTGTGTCATTCATTCAGACGACATCGAAGGAATTCACTGCATTGATCCCCTTCGGCGTCTGCTGCATTGATGCGCGAGCCGTCACTATTCTGTGTTTGAAAACACTGCAGAAGACTTTATTTCTCAGGGATTTAAGCAGCCAGCGTCATCATCTGGAATCGGGCATTGTATCTGTGAAATGACCCGTGAGACGATGTGCTATAAACAGCCGAATGATCTAATTACAAGCTATGGCTCATCAGTAATCACAGCATAAGGAAACAGGCGCCAGGAGAGAAGCTGTTAGATTTGATGCTGCAGAGGTTTCGCTCGGACCTGTTGTGGGAGGATGAGAGGTTGCAGGTTGGGAGAGAGATAACAATAACCAAAGGCCAAACACACAAGAGGAAAGAAATTCAGACTGGATAGAGGTTACCTACCTCATGAAAACGCAAACCACTCTTTAGAGGAATTGAAGGAGGAGACAGTTTTAAAGATGAGGAACAATGGCAAGTGACTGAGCCGGGAAAAAACTTTGAATTATACATGAAGCGAATGATTAGCCACATGCAAAGTGCTCCTGGGTGACATTTCACCTCCTCAGCACTATGCAGAGGAGCGGCAGTGATATAAATTCACACCCAGCTCAGTCTTTTTTTTTTTTTTTTTTCCCATGTGTTCAACGTGGCGGAAGGCTTCGATCTCTCAGCTGTCCCTCGGCGTGTCCGCGTGGAGCTCGGTGATTAAAGATCCTCAGGTTTTTTTCCAAATCGGCCGACCTTTCTGACCTCATTAACTCCGAAGCACTTCACAACGCAAAACCCATCCAGCAGCGGTTTAACGGCCGCACAGTAAAATCCAGGACCGGCTGAAGGATAAAATGTGTGAAGGCTGAACAAACAACAGGATACAGCAGCTCTTTAACAACAACTACTGGACAGAAGAGTGGTCTGTTTCCTTAGAGCTGAACAGAGTATTAGCTGAGAAAAGTTAAAATCAACATCACTCCAAATTAAACTCTGAATGTTTTGATTTATGTAAGTGCCACAGGTGTATTCTATCTCATCTTTATTCAGGAGTTCTTCTGCCTATAGATCCATGGGATTTCCTTTATCCTTTAAAAAAACTATTGAGCTAAACTATCTGAATATGTATGTGTGTAGAAAGGATTGATCACAACTTTTGACATATGAGCATGCTGTAAAAAAAACCCTGCATGTTTCTCTTCTGTTCAGAAATCAATCTTGTAATAAAGTCTTTTATTGTAAGTTTTGAGTGTGACGGGACGGGAGCGATCTTTAATTCGTGTGTACACCTGCATTTGTCATTTTGTCATGTAATTACGTGAAACCAGTCGAGGTCCCTGCATCACTCTGGTAGACGTGAAGCTGACTAAACAAAAGGATCGCAGGTTGGATTAAATGACAACAGGAGACAAAGACAGACTGGGAAATGCTTGAACAATGGTGGATTATTCTGGATCATTGCTTTGATGTTGCGCTGTATTGATTAGATTGCCAATGCTGTGTGTTTTTATTCATACCTTTATAATTAGTGAGATGTAAGTTGCCATTTAATTTCAACACCCATCAGTATAATGCATTTCCAATGGATGTATGTATTAGATGATCATTACTCCAATTGACACGAGCATAGTGTCCTCTACCCACACACACAATCGGTCAACACACTGTCCATCTCATCACCGATTATTTACCGTGACCTTTGGCTGGAGGTGACCTCCGTGAAATCCCTCTCCAAACACCAAGTCATCCCCAGAATTAATCGCCGCCGAGGGAAGGCCGGGATCGAGCTACCGGCCAGTCGCAAAACCCCGCCGCGGAGATATTCACCGCGGGTGCAATTAGGCGGTGTGCTGAGATGAGAGTAATATTTCAGCGGGAAGGTTTGCAGGTGTTCCTCTCGGCTAATTAATCTCTCATTAACGGTGAGCGGTCGGTCCCCTTTCTGTCTGAGCTCATGCAGTCACAAGCGTTGCCGGCTTCCCTGCAAGGCTTTATCGCTCCCCTGTGATCGCGCTGTAGCTGAAACAGGAAGCGGCAGACAGTGTTGATTAAACTGAGGTTTGTTGTGATGACTTACGGTCCTCCTTTTTCTTTTTTTCTTTTTTCCCTCTCGGTGCCTTCTGTTGTTTTTATATCCGTATCTCGATGTCCTTGCCATATTTCTTTTAATATCAGCCGTCTGTAAACTTTTTTTTTTTCTCCTTCTGTATTCATCATCTAAAAAGCCAAAAAAGTCACTTTTCATTTCCTCCTATTCAAAAATCCATCTTGTTAAATTTCCAGTGCAGGTTTGTCCTTGTCAAGGACTTCTTTATGTACAGTATTCACAACATATTTTCCTGTTTTTTCTCTCATTTTCACGCTTGCATTTTCTTCTTATGTAACAGCTCCATATTGTTTCTTGTTCCATGTGTTTAACAGGCATGGCTGACAGAGATCCATGAATACGCCCAGCAGGACGTGGTGCTCATGCTGCTGGGAAACAAGGCAAGAACTCCAGTTTCATGCTGATGAAAATCAAATATCAGCAAATCTTTTATCTTGCTTTGTCCGACAAACTCTCAAAACTGGCCAATTAATCTCACGCAGGCTGTGGAGTACCTGGAGAATAACTAGCGGCCCTACAGTATGTTTTAGTGTCAGCAGTGATGGTGACACACGCTGCTGATATGGTCGTTTTTTTAAATAAATCCTGTCTCGCCAGGCTGATTCCACCCATGACAGAGTGGTGAAGCGGGAGGACGGTGAGAGACTTGCCAAGGTAAAGAACAACATTTCATCATCCCGGCCCCAGGCTTAATAAAACACGAAGAAAAAAAAAACTTGGTTCGCCTCTTTTCTTTAAGGTTGGTATGTCATTACGGGAACGCTGAAAGCAGCACTGTGTCCTTTCTTGTAATTTTCTAAAGGGATTTGTGTGACTGATTGAATTTTTTTTGGTGGCTATTGATGGATTCATGTCGGTATTCAATTACTTTTTCACTTTCACTATTTTTCACATATTTCGTTGTGCTTTGAGGGAAACACAATACCTGCAAACAAAAAGATTGGGATAATAAACCTTTGATAACCAGTATTAAATTTGTAGATTAATAAAGCTTGTTTCTGCATTGACATACATGAAAACATTCATAGTTCTGTGATAAATAACAGCAGTTTCTGTGAGCCTCAGCCTCCACATAGTGGTTTCACGTAGTTTTTACAAAATTACATCTTATTTGTTGCACATTTTTCAAATGACTGTTATCCTTGATTAATGAAGAGGGGGTAGTGGACCTCTTTTAATTGGAAAAGTTGTGGCAAAGAGGGTCTTGCAAAGACAAACACTGCCTCAAAATATCCAACTCTCCCCAGAGATTAGAGCAACAAAGTAACCTAAGGCCCAGTCTGTTATTACCATCTGCTGAGACGCATCCCTCTGCAGAAATAAAGCTTGGAGACAAACCCATCACCTCAGAACTTGATTAGGAAAAATTAACAAGTCCTCTGCTGCAAACCCCAACATAAATATCATGCGGCGGATTAATGGTCTTCTCTCTGCCTCTGCAGGAATTTGGAGTTCCCTTCATGGAGACCAGTGCTAGATCAGGTCTCAACGTGGAGCTGGCGTTCACAGCGGTGGCCAAGTAAGAGTTAATCAGTGCAACTGTTGGCAATGGATGACAATAACCCAGAAGAATAGCTCCCAGAATGTTATAGAGACGAGTCACAAGGCATTTTCATGTTTGAATATTGGCACACTGAGTTCCCTGAGGCATCTGTTCGTTCATCCTGTGTCACAGGGAGCTGAAGCACAGGTCCATGAAGGATCCCAACGAGAAGTTCAAGCTCCAGGAATACGTGAACAAGGAGATGAAGGGTGCCGGCTGCTGCAGGACTTAAATACCTGCTTTGGTCACCCGTTTGATCCGTAATACCTGTGTGTGCGTGTGTGCATCACTCATTTGCATGTGTTCACTTCCACGGCCAGATGTGGGGAGTCAGCTCCAGCGAGGTATAAACCCTGTCACATTTCAGCTTCTCCACCTTCAAATCGCTTTGTCAAACTGCATAAAACCTTCATCCAGCTCCTCTCTTCCTGCTTTTCACTTTCATTCTGTAGCTGTGAATGATGTTGCCCAAGGTTATAATTTGCAAAAAGAAAAAAAAAAAAAAAAAACAATAAAAAGGGCATCGGACTCCAGTCATTACACTGTTAATGGACATTTGCATTCATAACTTCAGCTGCATAATTATCTTTTTGACCCTGCGAGGATCGCATTGTGGACGGATTCATTAGAACCAGAAACGACAGACACAAAAAGCATTTTGTAATTTGTCTACCCAGAATGTCGGTGTAAGTTGTTGTTGGTTACTGTTGGTATACTCGATGTGCAGTGATGAACGCTCTGCTCATGTTTCGGCGTTCATGCCATGACTCATCGTGATTCACTGGGCTCACTGGAGCCGCTTCAGCTCACCAGCATTAATTCAGATTTGATAAAAATGTGTTACTTCAACATACACTCATCACAAGTGGTTGTTGCTGTTGGGAATACAAAATGTTCTAAGTTTTAAAAAACATTAGTTCATCAATCGTTATTTTTTAATAATTAATATAATTAATGGATGTAAAATGGTAAAAAAATCTATTTGGTTATTCATTGGTAACAAGTGTTACATACAGCCTGTTGTCATGTTTTTAATAATAGAGGATCAATGTTGATCACTGCAGAACTGAACTGCAACTTCCTGTCTTATTACTATACTTACTTACTGAATGTAATCAGTGAATATTTTACCAACAAAAAACACATGGACAGTATTTCCTTTGCATGTAAAAAAAAAAAATGCAATAGAGCAAAACTGCACTTTAGATAAACCGAAGCGTGGGGTGAGGGCAGAGGTTACAGAGTTTTGGAGGACATGCTCATCGGACCACACAGTGGGTTTTTCAGTGGTTTTACAATAGTCCTGCCATTCCAATCAAACATCGAGAGAATCATAAGCTACACTGATCTAAAGTATAAGAAACATGTAATTTTATGTTTACAGCTTTATTTGTAGTCCATGCAAGCTGTAGTAGATCGCTCTGACTCTGCTTTATGTTCTATTGTTACTTTGATCCATTATTTCCATGTGGGCTGTATAATGTTAATTCTTTCTTGAATATTTTATCTATGTTTCTTATAATGCTTCAACAGGATTTCATTTACTTGTAGAAGAAGCATATGCTTCTTTACATGCTGTTGCTTGAGTACCAGAGATGGGATACTTGGACTCGAGACTCGGACTCGACTCGGACTCGAGTCACGATTTTATGACTTTTTGACTCGACTTGATAAAATCAAAAAAAGACTTGGACTTGCTTGGACTCTAAGCTCAGTGACTCTAGACTTGGACTTGACTCGAACCCTTTGACTCGACGAGTCACGTCAAGTCATAATAGTCATTTTAAAAGTGCGATGTATGAATCATTTTTATTTTTTATCGCTTCATTTCATGGGATCGCAGTGGCGAGGTGCGCCTGCAGCGGGAGCGCTTGTTTCGTGTCGCCTAGACCACGTGCAACGGGCGGAGTTCGTTCACTTCCGCATTGACGGGAGCGCTCGTTTTCGACACCCGCGCATTCCAGGCGCATTCCAAACAACACAACAGGTCGGCCACGATTGTTTTTAATAAACTGGTTTCAACACTGCCCGCCTGGAATGCGCGCATAGGCATCAGTTTAGGGGGAGACTTTTGCCAGGGGTGTTTTTTTCTCCACTACACACAAATCCTTCACGTGTAGCCATTTTAACCCCCGGTTATTTTCAGTACTATATAACATTCCGATGCTCCTGAACGCACCATCCGCAAGCATCAGAGACGCAAACAGACGTTCAGAGGATTAAAAAAACAAAACAAAAAAGTGCGGCTGTTCTAAATGTGCGTCTGTTCCAGTGGAAGCTCCACACAGAGCAGCTCTGTCTTCTGCAGCACCTGTGGTGAGTTTGAAAACTTGGTTGCTAGTTTAACCCTGTGATTATCCCATGTTATAGACTTTATGCAAGAGGCGGTAGTCTGTTTTGAAATGTGGATATGCCCTGAAGAACTTTACTGTCAACATGCTAACAGCAACATTTTGAGGCTGTTTGGCCTCATTCTAGTCTCAGCTAATGTTCATCATCAACATACTTTTCGTCCCCGGGGGACCTGTTGCTTTTGATTAAAAAGAAATGCGAGTTTTATTGAAAGATGTGAATAGGGATGAATTTCATATTTTTATTTTTGAACTGTAATGAAGAAGAATGCATCAAAGATGCTTTATTTCATTAAGGAAACACAATTTATTTTAAGATAGGTTTAAATGTGCACACTTCAGTGAAGACTGTTTTTTTTAAATCTGCCCCTTGGTTCACAGCTCACTGGACATTTAACACTGAACATAGAAAACAGAGCTAAACATACTCAGACACTGTCTTTTGTCCCCAACAGAACTGCAGCTGTGAGGACTGGAAGTCCTACAGGTCACCACCAGTCATCTTTTTTATAAAGACACCAGCAGAAAGGAGAACACTCGGGCAACAATAGCTGAAGTTATTGGCGTGAGTGGTGAGTAAATTGTAACGATATAAAGTGCCTGATCAAACATTTTTACATGGAGATAGTCATGGAAACATAACCCCACACATGCGCTGAGCGCATGTCTGGTCAAAAGGCAGAGTGCTGTGGCGCAGCCGCACCGCATCAGGTGGGCGCTCTAGTAAGGCTGCGTGAGTGCTGCGACCTGCGCGGCGCAGTGCAGCGGAGCCGTTCCGCAGTATGTGGGTGCTCGGCGTCACACTGCTGAGCCTCTCCTGGGACATCGTGGAGCAGAGCCTCATTTTCAGACGCTGCAGAGAACTGAGGCTGCTCTCCACTTCACAAGAGAACACTGAACCACCAGCAGGAGCTGGGCCAGGGTCTCCACTGGGACCTCCAGCAAGAACCAGGGTCTCCTGATCAAATAAGTACACTTTGCACTTCCATTGTAACTAGTAATCTGTAACCTGGGAGATAACCGGACTATTATTTTATTGTTTCTTTCTTTCTTTCTTTCTTTGTGCAGACGTCACCTCTTCAATCACCAGTTCTGTCAGCTTTGTTCATTTCTGTTGAACTCTGCTCCTGGACAAATAAAATAATGGAAAACACTCCTGAGACTGATGGTTCTCTGTGTCTAACACACCTTGGATGTTCAGTAATGTTTGTTCTTGTGTCGATGGTACAGTTAGTGTTTTAATATATTTCTTTAATGGTGGCAGAGCATCTTTACCAGATCAGAGACATGTCAGTATGTGTAGATCTGGTTCATTAGCTTGATCAGTCTAAAGCTATCTGAGGACGTCTGATGGTGATTCTTTGGATTAACAGACTGCCTCTTCTGATGTCGGTTGCTTTTCTTTTTGAAATGTTGAAATGTTGATTTGTGATTAGGTCTTTCCTCAGATTTTATAAATGAAAGAAGGAAACAGAATGACTGGCCGTACGCAGGTTGTACAGGAGGCAGTAAACAGCACAGCAGAATTAAAACTTCCATGAAACACCAGAGAGCAGGAGAGGAAGAGGTCATACCATAACCTGGAATATCCACTCATGACAGAGTTTTGCTCCAATAATTAAAGCTAATAATAATAATGAGGATAATAAATTTTTCCAGCCTCCCAGCAACAAAGGTTAGACAATAAGGCTTCATGTTGTTCTTCCTCTGCTGATTCACCAGGTTTTTGTGACAAAGTTGACAGAGTCATCAGACAGACTGATCATGGGTGTTTCTGTTGTGGGCTGCCTAACTGTGTTTTTGTAATTTTTGCATTTACTCCTGGAGTTGCTTTGTGTAAAATGTTCGATTTGAGTGGAAATGGATAGTTAGGCTTGAAGCCAAGATTCACCCAGTCACAGATATAATGTTCTGGTAACAGCATGTGTTCTAATGTAACTCCAACTGTCCTCCCGAGGTTTATTCTTTTATTCTGGAAATGCTTTGACCTTATTCCTATTTGTGATGAATAGAGTTAAGTGGTTTGTTTCTGTGTTGTCCCTGAACTGTAAATCCAGTTGACAAGTAGCTGATATATCTGACACGTAGCTGATTTCAACATGAAGTTCAGCATTGTTGGGTTTGTAACTCACATAAAAGTTTGAGGCCAGAGGATTTTATTAAAAACATGACAATCACCTACAATGTGAAATAATTCTCTAAGCATCTGAAGGCAGCCACACCAAAAGTAAAATCAGTTATAGTCATCATCTCAAGCACTTCTCAAAAGCAGTGGTTACTGGTCATTGGGGGCAGGTGGAGCACAGCACCTTTATGTTGTGTTTGATAGATATGGTGAAAATACCCAATCTACAAGCTCGCTTCTCAAAAAGAGTATCGATATCTCAGTCAAAAATTTCCTTAACAGTGCCTCCCCAGTTTGTTTTTGTTTTTTTTTAATGACTTGTTTAGGACTCGAGGAAAAACGTTAAGGACTTGGACTCGACTCGGGACTCGACTGTCTTGACTTGGGACTCGACTCAGGACTTGACTGTCAGGACTCGGGACTTGACTCGGGACTCGAGTGCAAAGACTTGAGACTCGACTTTGACTTGCAAAACAAGGACTTGGTCCCACCTCTGTTGAGTACGCTCTATGTTAACCACAGAAACCACATCAGTGGAGTTTTATTGTACAGTACTTAATGAAGTTCAGAGTAATCTTCCTTTCGTTTTTTTAATGTGATACATTTCTATTTGTAACTTTTTTTCTTGTATCTGAAAGTTACCATTAAACATAAAAGTTTATATGAGAGTCACACTTTTCGTTCTGACTTCAAACACAATTTCTCGTTTTTACTCAACTCCACACTCAACATGGATCGAGTGTTAGTGAACAGTGATTTGATCACCACAACAAAGTATCAGGAAACATCCTATGCAACAGTGATGAAATTCGCACACTTTTTAACTCTTGCCTCGCTGCTGGATCTTGTAATACCCTGTTGTGCCAGTAGGTGGTGCAATGAAGTGCATGACAGTTCTCAGACTACAGCAATGACTGATATGCTAGTCAAGAGTTTATTCATTCAAGTGAATAAAGTTTAATGTCAAGTTTATTCATCATGCATTCATGAAGGCCCCATTTACCAGCCATATTTAAATGAAAACGGAAAACTCACTGCGTGTCGGGCGTCTGTTTACATGGCAGAGGGAGAGAAAACGGCCTTTTGAAGACGACTCCCAAAGTGGAACTTTACAAAAACGTTGACACTCCATCTCAATAGAAATGAGGGGAAAACACACCTTATTCAGAGTGCTGCTGCTGTGCATGTGCATCACAGCCACAGTAAATGTCACAGACTGCGGTGAACCCAAATTCAGACTCACACAGGAAGCTGAGTGTTTACAGAGTTTATTACAAAAAGTCTCAGGCAAAGATGTCTAAACTAGGAATGGGGTCAGGGCCAAAAGCAGAGTCCAATAAAGCAGATAGGAGCACAAGCAGAGGTGTGCAAAGGGGCAACTCAAGACAGGTCAGAACATGATAGAACACAGGATGTTAGAGACAAAATAACTGACAATCAAACACAGGAACAAGAAGAAGAGGGATTTTACACACTGTGAAATGAGGAGACACAGGTGAAATCCATCAACTCAATCAGAAGCACAGAGGGAGGGAAGACAGGACGGAGACAGACGAGACCCGTGAATCAAAACAAAGCAGGACGTGACGAACAGGTGAGCGACAGTAAAGAGCTGTTCTACACATTCACAGGTAGGACAGCAACAAGAAGAAAAGGCACAAGAAAAGAAGTTCAGCTTCTTATGAGAGAAATAACACAACAGGAGGCCAAAGTATAATCGCACTTACAGTTTTATTCCATGGCAGGAGGCAATGAGGCCTAATGCTGAACTAATCATTTTTCACTTGTAAGTAAACAGCTGCTGCTTAAATAATGACAGTTGTTTTAATAAGTATCTTGTTGACTTTTACAAATTACAATGGCTGTCACTTAGTTTCCATGAGAGAACTGGAGCGCTTTACTGTTGGTTATAGAAGTTGTATCACATCATTCGATGAATTCAGAAAGTTGAAAACCTTTACTATGTCTCCCTCTACTGGATCAGAAATCCACGGTGTGATCAAGAACGCTGAATCAGAATATGAGCCTCAGTTTTACAAGATAAAAGTTAATGGATGCTTAGATTTTACAACAAACAGCTATAACACGTACAAGAATAGCTTTTACTGTACTTTAAATAGCACAACATGAAGCTGCCAATAGCAAATCACACACTTAAAAAAATAAATATATATGCTGAATAAAATATTACTGTACTCAAACACAAAATAACACAAGCAACAGCGTGAGCATTTGATAACTCAGGACTTGTCATAATTGTGCGCGATGTAGAAAATGCCAGGTAAATTAAATAGCATATAATGTATTTTTGATGAGAGAATACATTGAAATCTCTTTATATGTGAGCAGCAGTGGTTTTGGTTCCTTTGCATACATGCATGGTTTCCTCCCATCAAGGTCAGGAAGACACATCATTGCTCGAAGAGTGAGTTAGCAGAAACATTCCTGAGCTCAGGAGGAGACCTGACCCTCCGTGAAATGAGCCTGGCACATCGGGTGAGTCGCTTTTTGGTAGTGACTGGTCAACGCAGTCTCAACCTTGAGGTCCTTCTAATATCTTTCTGAAGTGAGGCGTTAAGGTCTTCTACTTCTTCTTTCTCCTTCTATAGTTCTTCAAGCACGACAACAGTCATGGTTTGTGCTTGAAATATGCCTCCACTGCAGAAAGACAATCAAAATAAAATGCATTGGACTCTCAGAGTGATAGAAATGTGAACACTTGATTGTAATTAAACGTACCTGCGTATTCCCGCGGCAGCATCGGCCTGTTGATGACTGCCTCGAACGCAGCGATCCAGTCCTTCTGGTCCTCTTCAGTCTCGCAGGCAAACAGGAACTTCCTGTCTGGAGTTACGATCGTAATCCCAAACTGCCAATGGCTGCCCTGAACGGTGGAGGGAAAGCCGGAGAGCACGGTGTAGTTGTTTTGTTTGCAACCGATGAACACCTCACCGCGTGCATAGGCATCCTGCAAGCAGACAGAGAGAGAAACACTTCATTCCTCCTGAAATGAAGGGAAAACTTTGTTGAAACTGAAATACAGCAAACATCTTTGAATATAACTCAAAAAGTGAAGACTTTCAAAGCTGTTTCCTCTTAGGTTCATGCCTTAGTAAAGACAGAAAAAAGAAGCTGCACAGCAGCACCTGCTGGTCACAGTGTGTAACTGCAAAATTCCCCTTCAGTCCCTCAACTTTATTACCAGCGGGTCTTTAAAGTACATGAGTCTCCGCTCATCCATCGTAAACCATCTCTTCTTGAAAACCTCTGTGTGCTGTGGGACGGAAACAAAGAGAGTTTCACTTCACCCTGAAGATATTAGATCTTCTTGTCAGATCATAACGTACTGACACTAAATCTGCATGAATAAAGCAAAAACAGGTCACCTTAGGGCCCGTCTTCTCCATGTACCCCTCCTTTATGTACGCCCTGGTTACCTTTGGCAACAACTAAACGAAGGAAGGCATGTATTCAGACAAAACAAGCAGTGGAGCGAGTACCGTACAGCTTTAACTCTCAGTTAACCTGAGTCAATGTTCAAATATGTGAGGGACAGTTTCTGTACTCACCTCTGAGTTGGGCGAGCCGGGAAAAGCAACCTGTAGGTAGTGAAACCTGGCTGCTCTGATGGCGTTAAACCAGTCCACAATTTCCTTCAGGAGAGGACAAACAGACAGGAGCTCACTCCCACTGAGCTGAACTAACATATGTTTAACCTTCCTCGAATTATCCTCATGTTCATGACTTCATACGTGAAATACCAAGCAGAGAGGTCCAGCTCCTCACCTTCCCGTCCTCGTGGTAAACGAAGATGTTCCTGGTGCTGTTGTCCTTTAAATAGGTTATCTGCAGGCCGTGGGCAGTGCCAATTTTAGCAGGCTGGAAAGTGGCGTTCACACTGCTGATTTTCATGATGGCTTTGGGCTCTTTAGCCTGCAGTCAAGGGAAAATCATTAAAGACAGTTACACATGTGAATCGCTTCATTTATCCAAAATGAGCTTAGAATTTAGGACAGATTATTCATGCACAGAACTTAACAGCGTTAAAAACGTTTTAACAGGGTTTGAGAGAAATGTGCCACAAAGTTTGGACACATGAACAAAAAAAACTCTTCTCACTAACAATGTTCATCAATAACTTAGAAAAACCACTCACTCACATCATGCTTGTTGAAATACTTGAGGACGCCCTCCCGTTCGGACAGAATAAATTTTCGGCTGAGGTACTGTCCGTTGTCTCTGCCCCGTTTCCATAGAAACCCTTCTCTATAGCCTGCCAGGACGAGAGTGAGATGAGTCCCTTCCACCAAACTCTCTTTAAATAACAAAATATCATAGTTGGATGAATCGGAAATAATCATGACTCGATTTCAAGATTAGACCATTTTTGCATTTGCTTTAAACATTTAACACTCCATTGGTGGAAAGCAGAGAGATCTCCCTCATTACAAGACTGTCGATCTTGTGAAAGTGTTTGTGTAATTCTTCGGCACATTTTTAGCATCGGTGGTCGCTGTTTCAAGAACCTCTGCAGCGGTGAGAGGAAGCATGGCAGAGCCTGCTGTCTGTAAATAATTTAGCTTAAATTCGAATGCAAGTGAGAACATAACTCATCGATAAGAGCAATTCATCTTCGATCAATGAAGCGTCGCCTCTTCCTCTCTCTCTCAGACGTGCACGAAGACACGCAGCTCCGGTTCGCTCTTTTCCTGGGCCTCTTCCTGACACCGGCCGCCATTCGACTATCGAACTGAAAACGCTCTCCAAGAGAAAATGCATTGTCACTGCTGTTTGAACAGAACGTTCATCAATCATTCTTCTATACGGCTATTTCCATCTCCGGGTTGTAATGTGCTGAAGTTTAACCCAGCTGACTGCAAATTAAAGCAGAATTAGACGGGAGAGGAGTCCATCACAGAGTCAATGATAAAACTCCAACTATGAATTATTACCATATTTTCATCAGTTTTTTGTGATGAAATACCACTTTTTAAAACCAATATCTCCTGTGCTCTGCAGGTTACTTCAGAAATAGTGAAACATAATGACTTCCCCTGCCAGAAACGAGACAGGAACCATTTCCCTAGAAAGAAGAGCACAACACTGCGAGCACGATTTTAATTACAGTGCAAGACACGATGCAATAAAAATTATAATTTTTAATGGAAATTATGCTATAATTTTTTTTATATTAAAGCATTCATTTTACTGTGTCCTTTACATCTTACAGTGTTGTTAAATGTGCTTTTTTCACATTGCTTGCTGTATTTTTACAGACTTCTTTAAAGTAGCAACATGGGAATGAACTAAATACTTCCTCACAAACTTACAGCAATGTTTGGAACATCACTGTAAATAAATGTATTTCACTTCACGTTTGTTCCTTCTGTGTCTTCCTACACGGCACTCAGAGCAGAAAACCTCTCGTGAAGCGATGTTTCATCAATAATTTATGAGACTGAACATTTCCACAGTGGGAGGAAGAGGTCAGCCTGTCCACAATGATACGACACAGCGAGAAGAAGGAAAGTCATTCATGGTTAAAGGCTGGTTGCAAAATATTTGCAAACGTCTGAGATGGAAAAGTGAGTTTGGGACCGGCGTGTTTCTCATTCCTAAAAACTGCACAAATCACTTCTGGTGTTTTGGGCCTGAAATAAATTAGTGTTTTTCTTTTTGTTTTTGTTTTGTATTAGTTTTTTCATTGAATGCATGTATACAAAAGAAGGCATTATCCCTTCATGAGAGACACACAGCCACATGCTCCCAAACCTCTGCACAGTGCAACACAAGAGGCCATTGATAAACACACAGTTTGGAAGTCATGAGGTTTCAGCCCTGCACTTCAGCTCCTCCGTCTGAAATGGAGACGGCACTTCTAGTTTCTAAATGCACATGCCATATAAGTTCTGCATGACAGAATGCCGCTTTAACTCACGTCTTGGATTCAAATCCAGATCTAACTGCTCCTTAGATAACCGTAAGAGATTTGGTTTTAAATATCCAGACAGACCAATGATGAGACTGTGTGTTAATGCACAGTGAAACCACCAATCTCAAACTGGCCATCAATGCCGTCAATAATGCAACTGGTTGCTTAAGATACTCCAGAAACGACCTGACATGCCTTTGCTAAAAAAGGGAACTGCGTAGATTAGACAGGCCACAGTCTGTTTCCTCATGGCGATCACCACTACGCGACACGCGAACCGAGCTCTGCGACACCATGACATCATGTCAGAACGAATGTGAAGCGAGAGGAGAAGCTTCAGTAACACATGGAAGCCGGACATATTCTGAAATTAATGCATACCCTATAACTTTCTGTTTTTATCACAGACATCGTGACAAACAGTCAATTGTATCTAATAAAAAGAGAAAAGTTAACCGTCTTTTTTTTTTTTTTTAAATACAGCAGAGTACTGATGTTTGACAGTTTCTCATTTCCCCCTCCAGTAGCAGCAGTGAAAACCAGAGAGCTTCTCCAAACGAAATAGCAGAGCATTCATAATCCGGATAATTACGTCTAAAATGAAATGATAAGTGATATGAACTGCACAGAAGAATGGCTAAATCTGTATATGGAAGATAATGTCTTTGCTTAATTGTTAAAAAAAAGCAACAACGAATGACTGGTTTTGTTTTTCCTCCACCTGCCATGTGGTGATGCGGATCACGCCACAGAAACATGCTTCAGTCTCACCTGCTGAGTAGGGCTCCTGCCTCTCCACACACATGAACTCCTTCCTCTCGTACTTGGCTCGGATCCACTGTTCCCGGAGGAGCCTAAAAAAAAAAGTACATGAGAGACTCTGAGTTAATATTTTATCGCGAGCATATCAATAACTGACGCTACTTCTCTGGTCTTCATTTGAAAACAAAAAATTCAAAGCACATTGTGACCATTAAGTTTGTATATACAACTAAAGGTGAGTGCTGATCTTTGTCTGTCGGCTGCTCCCTCCACCTCACACTCCTAACTTCTAATCAATTGTCCCACCAATAATCTCGGTAAAGGTTTCTTACTCTCCCAATACCTGAAAGGTTCATCTCTAACATCTTTCGTCCTCTACATCAACCCTGACCATCCAAGTCGCAACTAATAAATAATTCAGCTTCTTCATCTGCTGAATCCAGCTCTTCCTTTTTTCCATAAATTCAGATGTGACTCAAGTTTCATGCTATAGCATTTATTTTCTCAGTCTTAAGTCCAGCATGTCAGTCTTTGTGAAGTGTACCTTGAACTGTCGGTCTCAGTAAACCTGCACACACACACACACACTACAGACTAACAAAAAGATGGATTTTCTCATCGCTCATTAATAGAATGCAGCCGAGTTACGGTTGTAACTCCACAGCTCTCTGTTCTGCATCACATACCGCTATTTCTGTCGCTGTATGGTTAAGAACAAACAGTCAAACTGAACAGTTGCTTCCTGTTCAGCCTGCAGGAACTCGGCTTTCTTATCATGGCTCAGTTTCTGCAGCTCATCCTGACAGACCCAAACCACTTGTTGAAGAAAGCACAATGTGGTGAAACATAAGAGGACATTTAGGAGGGTCAGCATCAAGTAGCCAGGATCAACTCATCATGTTTAATCACGTGGACACGAGGACGTGACAGACCAGAAACAGGTGAACTGCGATGACCGCCAGCATCATGAAGCAGCGTGAACTGCTGTCCTTCACATTTCACCAGCTTCAAAGCATATTATTCAGAAAACGCTAAAAATCTTCTGTGCACACATCCTGCAGGTCACTGCTTTTTGATGGCGCCATGCAAATCGCATTAACAATTTCTTCAATACAGCAGCCGTTTCTGGTTGAACTTTGCGCTAACCGAACTCCAGCAGCTTCACGTAGTTCCCGCAGTACAATCAGCTGATTTTTTACGATGCCTGCTTTGAGCACAGAATGTGAAGAAGTGAGTTTCCTCTGCAGCCAGTTACCTTGACAGTGACTAACTTACTACTTAAATAAAAATGAAAAGCAAATGCTGCATATCACAGTTTATGCATGAAATAAATCAAACAGTGAGGATGGCGGTGGAGGACACATCACTTACATGCAATCTTTATAGGTGGGACAGTAGTAGAAGGCTGGAACTATCTGTTCATACTTGGCTTTGGCTTTATTGTTGCCCACAGAGTCCATGAACTGTGAAGGAGGGAGAAACACACAGTGTCGGTTAACCATGTCTGTGTATTCATAGATAGCTTACACACAGGAAGGCATGCATGCACATGCATCAGGGTGAGAAAATAACAGACAGAGGGGGAAATAACGGCATAGAGGGGGAAATAACGGCATAATGCAGCACAAACTTTTTTTCACACATATTCATGCAGGTAGCAAAACCAAAAGATGACACACAATTACACTATTTTTGAAATCTAACTGTGAAAAGCAACTGTTGAATGTTCCATTACTTAAAGAAGGCACACACACACACGCACACATGCACGCACACGCACACGCACACGCACACACACACACACACAAAGATGCTGGTTGTGGCTGCCAGTTGCTGGCTCATGCCTTTCACACCATGCTGAATTGATACTGATGACTTGTCTCATTCTTCCCAGCAGCGCTGCAGAGGCAGAGCAGAGCCCTCATGGTGCAGCAGGGTGGGACGGGCGAGGGCCGCGCCTGAAAACTGCCTAAAGCCGAGCTTTTAATCAGCGGCTCGTCTCTTCTCAGACAAAGCGCAGACCTTCTGACTTTGCTGGGATCTGTACAAATCACACAGTTTCTCCACTGATCATAATCAAAACAGACATCATTTCTCACCTCTAACTCAGACGCGCTCCAGGGATCCAGCAGGAGCGATTTGACTTTGCTGATATGTGCAATGTTTCTGTGGAGGCCCGAACAGCTCTGACACACAAACACACCCAGCGTGTAGGACGCCCACTCTGGGTCTGCAGCACACACACAGACAAACAGAACAACATCAAACAAACTCATACAAAAGTGGATAATCCCAGTACAAAGCCACTCATAGGTAAACGCTGATCATGTTTCTTATGATCTCACTGTAGTATAGACAGGAAACTACCGAGATCACTAGAGCACGTTTTTAAAAGTCAAACCAGAAAAACAGTATGTGTGTGTATGTGGACGTCTACATTGACATGTTAAATTCACACTCTGATATGGAGCAAATGGAAAATGTTACATCCTGTTCGGTTTAACGGCTCAAGACATTTGTTCCACAGGGGTCACCAAAAGGTCAGGACATCAGCGTTCAAACATTTCTTCAAAGGAAAGCACGTGCAGAGAGAGGGCAGCATGAAAATATGATTTTTATGGAATTAAAGAAGGAAAAAAACTGTGTGTTGTTGTTGTTTATGTTGGTTTTTTTAGGCATGTTGAATAAATTTCTCTTAATCAGAAAAATTATACTTTAATAATAATGTGACCAACGTGTTTACTAAAGCATGTAATTCAAAGTTACACAAATACAAGGGCATGCACAGGAGAGCTTGATTAAAGTACAGTTATCTCTCTCACAAAGAGGTCATTTTACATAGAAAATAGGATGCACATAAAACCAGACAGCCAATCAGCAAATAGCACTTGAGACACAGATCTCAAAGGATTTCCTGAACACAAACCACAGCATGAAATGGCCAAAACTTCTTAGCATCAGTCACTGTAATAATCTCACAATCAGGTCTCTTTACAGTGAAGATTCCTTTACAATGAATGAAACAAAAGAAAATCGTCCAAGATACATTAAATGGGTTTTAAATTTAATTTAATTCAATTTCTGTGAAAACCTGTGTTAGTGTTTTGTGAAGAAGGAAGATGCAGTTGTGTCAGTCCTGCAGCCTACCTGCGGCCGCACAGTCTGCGCACTTCTCGTTCCCGGGCCGCTCCAGGAGCTGGTGGACGCGCTGCCGGTTCCGGTCCGGGTCTGAAGCCATCACGAGGACGGAGGCTGCTCGGAGCAACTTCACGCGCTGGAAGTGAGACTGCGGTCAGACACGGCAGGGCGAGTCTGAGAAGAGGAGGAGGAGGAGGAGGAGGAGGAGGAGGAGGAGGAGGAGGAGGAAGCGGCTGAAAACCAGCGAGGTCAGTCCTGAGTTCTCAGACATTCACTGCTGAAGGCTTCGCGTGGAGCGAGGCCCCCTAGCGGCCATGTAGGAGGAGCTGCAGTTTCACTTTACTTTTTGCACTTTTCACTTGACCTCTTTTATTACCGTATATTCATTTCCATTTTTCTCTCTCTCTCTCTCTTTTTTTCTTTTATTAGAAATTGAAATTATTTCAATATAAAAAAATAGTGATTTAATGTTTTCAGGACAGAGCTCTGTTTGTCTGTGGTTTTCAGAGATGTGTAAAAGCCATTGCGTAAAGTTGCAACCCGGTTATTGTGTCACAGAGACGGGAAAAAAAAAACATAAAGCTGACAAAGTCAAACAGGAAATGATTGGCTAGATTTATCTTTTTTTTAAAGTATTTTTTTGTATTTTTCACTGTAAAAAATGATGGCACGAGTGCTGTCCTGGATGCTTATTGGCTCACTAATTGTAACTTCTTCAAGAATTGGACAACTACTTTATACAAACCTTTTATTGACAAGTTGATGTATCAGCTCAGCATTTTAATCACTGAAAAGGTTTCGATGAAGGGGATGTATAGCTACAATTAAACTCATAAAACCGGATATTTCATGCCAATTGTAAAATCAGATCGCTCACAAAATGCAGTGAAACTTGTCAGTCACACACATTATTTTCAAGGTTTCTCTTTAAATAGTGCTTTAAAAATAACGTTTTATTGAACACCTCTGGAACAGGTGTTTGATCGTTTCACTAGATTGTTAATTAATTAATTAATTTATTTATTTTCTTGTGTTAGCTGCAGTAGTTTCTTGTGGACTGTGCTTCTCACCAAATAAAAATGATTTGGCAAAAGTAGGATGAATAAATAAATGTACTAACTGAACAAGTGTATTTTTTTTCCAAACAAATCACAGAAAATCATTGAAATTTGATTAAGCAACTAAAAGTCCATGTTTTAAAAGCAGAACTTGAGGAACTGGGCATTTTGTAATGTCCATGTTGCAAACAACTGAGAACTGACTTACAGTCAGAACTGAACAGTACACCCTACAGGTCCGGCAGCTCAACCTGTCTGAGCATCAGTCCTTTTTGATGTTTGATCTGAAGAACAAGTGACACAAGCAGTTTTAATGTGCAATATATTTTTAAAAACAACGATGGGTGGATGGATGGATGGATGGATGGGTGGATGGATGGATGGATGTTATTTAAATGAATCTCATCTTTGCTATCAACCTTATCATTTAGTTATTTGTTGCACAACTTGCAACACTGAATGATTACTTTACATAGTTGTACATCGTACCTTGTTGCATTGACTAGAGCTTCTCATATTTTGAGTTTACTGTCCCTGTTAGGAGATTATTTTATTTCTTTAAGACGATAAACTATCTTTAATAGCACACTGAGCCTCATGCACATAATCTTTAGCACTGCTTGTGCTGCCACTGATGTTGATCATCACAGCGACAGCAATAAGGAGACCGCACAGAAAGTATTTACTTTGTAGTACTTGTAATGTGTCTTTACTTCTGGATCTGATACAAATACATGCAATTAACACAAAGAGAATTAAAACAGCAATGTATTTACAATTTACAAAGAATCACTTCTCTGTGAAAATAGCACTTATAAATATGATTTACATAACAAAATAAATATGTAAATTACCAATGTAGCTTGAGTTTTTTTTTTCTGTTAAAAAATATGTTACAGAATAAAATTACAATTAGTAATACTTTTCCTTTTCTGATGTGATGCGAAATAGAGGTCCTTTAAAAACATCATTTATAAAGACATCATTACATACAACATTGTCATTATATTAAAAAGTGATCTCTATTATAAAATATAAGAAGGGAGTTACAATAGTGAAACACTCGAAAGAACCTATACAAATACTCAAAAAAAAAATATACAAAGCACAATATTTGTCTCCCTTTAAATGTTCATTGCATTGGTTTGAGGATTGCTGAACTACTGAGGTGACCTAACAGATCTGATATGATGAAGAACCCTCCAGTCGGGTTTCAACAGTCATCTGACGATAACGTGGCCTTGAAGAAGGAGAGGTATAGACTGGGAGTATTGGCACTGTGGTGTGTGTGTGTGTGTGTTTGAGTGTGTGTGTGTGTGTGTGTGTGTTTGTGTTTTTTGATAAAGCATTCCAAAGTCCACTGTAGCACCGCACTCAGTTATTAAAATACAACTAAACTGGGCATCGTGAGCATCTTCACAGACATTAAAACTCACCAATTAGACTCCAACACAGTCAGTATTAGACATGCTATTCGTCTTCTATCGCTGTTTTGTTTCGAATTTGTTTTTAGCTATTCTTATTAGCAAGGACTAAAGGTGGACATTTGTTAGTGTCTTCAGTAGCTTAACTAAGTTAACAGTGTTTTATTCCAGCTGGCCTTGTCTCTTATATGCTAGTTGATGAGAGTTTTGAGTGTCAGCTGTTTCTCTATTGTTCTTTACTTTAGTTTGTAGAAAATATCAAAAGATTCCCTCCTGATCCAGTGCTTTTCTCTTTACTCGATTTGTCGGTTTCTGCCTGTTTGTGTTGAGCCGTCTGCAGGATCAATCACAACACAGTCTCTACAAAATTGCACCTTAATAGTATAATGTATATTGACTACTTAGAAAAAAAGACAGCAACTTTACTCCATTGTGGATTTGTTTTTTGGTTGTTTTTTCCTAATTTATGCCGAGGTATGAAAATAACCAAACGAAACATCAATGAGCATCCTTAAAACTGGATTACATTCATTCGCGATATTACGTTTTTTCTTTCACAAAGCAAAAGAGTAATTTTAAAGGAGAATAGCAGAGAGTTGTGTTTTTGCTATGATGGCAGGTTTTCCCCTGTACTTGTCACCGGTTATGAAGAAAAGGGACAGAAATGTGAAGTCCCTGTGTTGACTGAGGTTTAAACTAAAGTAAAGAGGAGGTCAGACAGGAATAGGCTATAGTTACACTGAGTCGTCTCGCGGGGTTGGTAGTTAGAGGTATCAGGCATGCAGAGTCAGCTCTGCTCGGTTTTAGCTTGGAGAGACTTTGATTTACTTTGTCCTTTCTTTCTTTCTTGCTTTCTTTCTTTTAAATTTAGCTGCCGCTGCTGAGCATGCCCAGTAGCTTGCTGGGGTCCATGCCCTGCTGCTGGGCCATCTTCTGCACGTCGAAGCCCATGTGCATGAGGAACTGAATGACGCTCATCTCCTGTCCGGTGAACTGGTCCCGGATGGTGGGGCAGGTGGGGTTGCAGTGGGGCCACGGGCAGCTGTCGATCAGGTGCACGGGGCAGCCTTTGGGCGGGGCCTTGTTGTTCCTGTTGTCGTGGAGGCTGCGGTCCCAGCAGTGCAGCGCCCGGGGCAAGGAGGTGCCTTTGACCTGCACGTCGATCCAATAGCTGGAGCACAACACAAGAGGGCGCCGTCAGCTCAGGGGTAGAAAGTCTCAATCATGAAGCTTTTCTGTCTGTGACATTGAAAAGAGAGCCTCCGCACACTAAGTCATACTCACTTCCTGGTGATAACTTCATGCGACAGACATGCCGGAGCAAACATAGCCCTGAAAAAGAAATATGAGTTTCAAGCTAAGCCATAGTTGTCAAGACTGGACTGAGCAGATCTAATTTGTTCATTGGGCTGTAAAATTGCCTATAAATGTACAAAGAGCCAGACTGAGGAAGCAATAACTGTACAAACTGCAAAACTCTATTTCTCTGCTTTCTTTTAAGTCTTCATTCTGAATCGTCCCACTAAATGCAAAGACATTTCCTTACGGGACATCTTTGAGCGTGTTCCTCAGCTCAATGCCCAGGTTCTGGATGTAGCGCCACTGGCCTTCCTGCACGGGCTGCCCAGTCAGCTGGATGTTGTCCACTGTCAGCTGGGCCTCGTCGAACAGCCACTGCACCACGAACACCGGGCCTGCACAGGAACAGTCAAGAGGGTCAATGAAAGACGTGACTGTATGTTTCTATAATATGGAACATGTTAACAAGTTGACTCAAAGACTAACTTTTTATCGATGGGAAAACTCTGTAACCAAAGAAGCAGTTCCATTCTTCTCCTTCATGAATTTGTTTGCACTTCTCTGGTACCATTCCTCCCCAATACCTGATAGATAAAAAGTGCAAACAGGATGTATTGGAACACAGGAACATTTTTCCAAATGATTTGCTCCGTCGTATCGTTTCTTACTTGATGCCTCTCTTGATGGTCTCGGTGGGGGCGAAGCCGACAGCGTCCACGCAGTCCGTGCAGTGGTACTGCTTGTTGTCCAGGAACCAGCCCGAGTCGGAAAGCCCTCGCACTTGTATCCCAGTATGTCCCAGACCCTCCAGCAGGTCTGCCACACGATCCACGTTCAGCAGCACCCCGGTGCCACCCGCACTGCGCACGGGAATACGACACACACCAATCAACTCACACAAACTCTGCAAAATTACAGGCAGAAAGTTCGGAATTTGAAACCTCAGACCAATGTTTGACACTTGAACGTACCTGCTTCCTGCTAACAGGAGGACCTTGGCCGTGTCCAGACCTTTGCTGAGCAAGTCTTTCACTACCTCTTGAATTATCAGTGAGCCCATGAAGGCATAACCACCTGATAACAAAGAAGATGTGTATAATTCCTCCACTTCAAGGACAGATAACGTCGTGACTGTGAAGATTTAGTCTTACTCTGCTCCGTTTTGGCTGCAGCGCCGCTCCACACGTCACTGGAGCAGTAGGGAATAAACCTGCACAGCAGACTCAGAGTTAATATTGTTAGCCCCGGTTACAAATTGAGCGTCACTGAGCACGCAAACACGAGTGAACTTACACCATGTTGGCGTTCCACCAGTGAGGGTTTTCCTCAGGCAGTGGAGACAGGATCCCAGTGCCTGCAGAGACACATTGACATGTATCATTAGCCATCCTGGCTCTCCCAGACACATCCTCTACTCACTCATCATCATTACCACTTGGATTACAGTTATTACAGTGCAATGACAGAGGGAGGCGTCTCTGCTCCTATAGCAGTGGGCGCCAGGTAGCACCGCACCGCAGCAACATTATGACCGGGTGTGGGTCGTAATAACACTATAAATGAACACAAATGCATCTGAGCCTTTTAATTGCTGAGACATATAAGTGGTATCTGCGGATGTTTTTCACCTTGTGGTCGTGGTTTTCCTACGGGGCCACAGGTAGAGTGACGACAGCGCCGACGGAAGTGCGCCAGCTGGCTGAAGCTCACCTGTTTTCGTCTGGGGCCACTTGGAGGAGCTCATCAATCTCCTCATGGTGTCATATCGGCTGTCGCAGTTCTCCTTGTTGAAGCAATACCAGCCGCCTGGACAAAGACACACAGGCACCACGACGTGGATCACTCCTCATAGACAAAATATTCTTTTTTTAAAAAAAAACCTGCATTGAAAAATGTAATGAATTAAATTGAATTCTTTTAAAATACTGACCCTCTAGGAATATCAACCACCGTCTGCTGCCTCGAGATTCTTTTAAGTAGTACCTGGAAAATCGAAACACATCTTAGACAGTGTTCATGCTTTGTCATCATCCAAATATCACATAGAAGTTTTCCTTGTCTGTTTTTAACACCACATTTTCCCCCAACCATGAGATACGGTCTCATTCCACAACTTTGACATGATGCATGTTCTTCCTGAGAAAGATAAGATAAACAGTGGAAAGTAATACCCTCATTTCTCCACATCAGCGATGGTATCCATGCATAAAACATAAACACACATGACACCATCACTTTGAAACAAGAACATGTTGTTACTTTGTCGATTACTATCTCCATAAGGTGAGAGAAAAACAGCGGAGGAGAGGTTCTACCGACACGGACTCAACGAGCACACAGAGGAGGACAATGAAGTTCTGTGTCAATCCTGCACCTCCAAAACTGACACAGTAATCCAGAGGGTGATAAACATCACGCTGTCCCCTATCCTGCTTGCTCTGTACGTGGTCGTCTTTGAAAATAGGTGATGTACCATCATCTCTGTACTATGAGCTCATGAGTCTCCACAACAAGGCTTTCCAGCCACAGTAATGAATGAGAAACAAGGCAGCCACAGTCTGCCGGTGGAGATCTTAGCATTAGGGCCCATATGACAACGAGATTATGTCCTTTTGATAAAGTGAGCCGAAGTGAATTAAAGGGATCTTTTGTTCAAGGCTGGGAGTGTAAAATGTTAACATGTGCCGCAGCGTAGAGAGACAGTGTGTACTGACGGTCCAGAGGAGGGAAACACTGTCACGATCGGCTGCAGGATGTACGATTCATGACAAACGCATCATCCGTCTTCATTCAACAGGATGTTTGTTTGATTTCAAAAAGTGGAAAAATGTCATAATTGCAAACAAATGTTTTCGTGTTTAATGAAGCTTTAGTCATCTGAGACAAGAAAACCTTCAAGTGAGCTCCAATAATTTGGATGCTGTTGTTTTTTTTTTTTAATTTGCTGTTTGAGTCAGTGAGGAGCCTCTCCACAAAGCCAGTGACTCAAAGGACGGCCGTACACATCTCAGTGGCTTTCAGGAAAACAGACTTGGCAGAAGCTCTGGACTGTTTGTGTTGACTCATACTTTAGCTGCGGTTAATGTTTTGCACTATCATTTCGAGTCACGGAGAATGTTGTGGGCTTCATTTCCGAACAACAAAGTGAAGTCAGGCCTGGCAGGCGAAGCCAACCGAGCAGGAAAGGTGCAACGTGAAGCACTCACTGGAACAAGTGCATCTCCAGGAGATGAATCACAGTACAACTGTTCCTGTCCACGTGAATGCTTTTTTTTTTGTTTCCTACACTGCATTTTTATGTATGTATGTGCAACTGTTTACAATGCCACTCTGAAAAAAATACATGGATTAGCATCCTAACTGACAACAGCCACAGTGAAAGAAAAGGCCATCTGCCGCTGTTTCCTACGCTCGTCTCCAAGCTGCGTCTCTAAAGCGCTAAAAAGCTTTAGTGTGCTCACGGATTCCTCTATGTAACCAGCACTTTGGGGTTTAGCGGGAATTAGACGGGATTCTAAATCCATAAAGAGACATGTATATCAAACTCCATTTCAGGCATGTTGATCCATCGTCAAACCGCTCTGAGATAATAACGACACAATCAGCGAAACCTGCTCAAGGGACACAATGAATATGTGACTGAAAACTGCAAATTATACCAACATGTATTACAAGAAAACTATATGCGAGTGCATTGATGGTAAAGCTTATTCTCCTCATGCATCATGATATATTTACAATTTACAACACAAGAGAAAATACATTTGATGCACACATGAAACTTTTACAGCTACAAATCAAAGGGATCCATATAATTTGCACAATAATCAGTTTAACACACAAGTGAACTCCCTGCAACCAAATTACTAGCAGAAGCTGTTTGAAGCCTGTTCTTAGTTTAGGCATTATATAATAGGAAGCACTGCAGGTAGTTTGTAATTGTAAGATTCTTCAAGTGTTCTTGCTTATCCGCATTTGTAGAGAATAATGCTGAATTTTTTGCATTTAAATAAATACATTTACTTGAGATGTCAGCAGTGAAGATCAATGTAAATATAATGATAAAATATTCGAACTTGGTCAATCTGATCAATTTAAGAAAAATCAAGAAAAAAGATTAAGCCACTGACATAAAACTTGTTCTGAGTACAGTTATGTGGAAGTCAGCAATATGTTGAACTACTGTAAGTCTCAGAGAGACTCAGAACGAGATGGGCAGGGATCCCAAAAAACTAAAAACTAAACTTTCAGCAAAGCAAATCCTGCATTCTAATTTGAAGCAAAGGAAATGAAGCGTAGGCCATGTGGCTATCCGCACATTTCACGCTTGGCTGACGCAAAGCAGCTGTCTATCTCCGAGAAGGGAGCCTATAACCTCATGTTTAGATTTTCACCATTTATGCACTTTAAATTTTTCATACACTCTTTTTTCAGTGTTGTTAAAAAGTTTTTTTATATATATAATTGGAAATCCAGTATGAAATGTTGCATGTCAACACGTTCGACTGGACAGACGCACCAGGAATGGACGGGGACGGACTTTTACGCATAAAAAAAAAAACACCTGAAGACTGGCCGGTTGTGATCTTTTCCCACGTGAGTCATATTTCACACCCTGTCCGTTACCGGATGGTACATACCCCGCGGAGCTCCCGTCGTTGCAGGTGACAGACGTGTTCTCTAAAAAGTTCAGCTTCATGTCGTAGTCGAGCTTCTGCGCCGAGCACGGGTACAGGGACTGCGCCAGGTTCTTCACTTGTGTCATGAAGTTATCCATGTTCTCCTCCACCGCGGTGAAGTCCAGCGGGAAGCTCTCGGTGGTGTCGCCCCGGTACGTGGGGGGAGGCGGCGCGCGCCGCGGCTGAGGGTTGCGGCCACCCCGGAACCTCCGCGCGCAGAGCGCTCCGGACTGCATCAGCACCAGGAGCAGCAGGGAGGAGGAAGCAAGCCTGACCGCTGGCATCTTAGACATTGAACGTCCGTTTTTCTTAAATGTAAGATACTCTCGAGGGGGTTAAAAAAAAAGGTGTTTAAAGACGCAAACTCTCCAACTTTACACTAAAATCAAAAGTCCTGTCCGATCAGCCACAGTCACGTTGATACTTCTGTTGGAACTTCACCACCGGCTGCGCCCGCAACTCGTTGCCCACCTATCGGGGATTTGCGTCTGGACCAAGCGCACGAGCTTGAACGACAACACTGGTGCCATGCTCGTGTATTTTATTCAAACTTTCCCCCCTTGCGCGTCCGTCCAGCCAATCGCAGGAGTGGGGCAGGACTCGGGGCATGATCCAGCCTGGCAGACTGACTACCCCCTTTTTAATTTATAGAGGGAAAAAAATGTCCATGCGTTGGTTCTTTTGATCCACAATGTTTTATTTGATGTGGTGGCTTTTATTGGCCCTGAAATGCCCATTTCCCATTCCACCGCAAATTTATGAAGTGAGAATACGCATCTTGTTGCACACTTGCTTGAAAAGCAACTGGGAATAAATAAATAAATAAAAACTAAAGCAGTGTTAATGCACTGTAATATTTAGCGTTTTAAAATAATTTTATATTTATGTTATCATCTTCATTATTGTCATTATTCTTAATAATAATTCTGTGTCCAACTATGTAGATAATAATCATTGTTGACAGATAATCTCCTTCTCTTTATCATAAATAAGCACTTTTTTTGAAAGCGATTCCAGTTCTGACAAGTTGAGGAAGAACCTTTTCTTACTGTTTGAAAGAGGAACTTCAATACTTTTTTGTTGTTGTTCTTTTTTTAATCCAGACAGGCCTCCGGAGATCAAAGCAACCATCATTCTTTCTCCCCCCTCTCTTCGCCTCCTCCCTCCCACTTCAGTCTCTTCCAAACCCTCCTGCTCTACTGTATATTTTCAGTTGAGCAGAGCATCCTGATGGAAAGCCAGCTTTTTAGCACAGGAATGCCTTGTTACGATTGAGTTCAACTTCCCTCGAACAACCCTTAATTTTAAGGACACATTTAAGTTAAAGTGTACTCCACAGGGCGAAAACAATCATTTACAAGATTTAAGACTACATGATGGTGTGTGGGGGACTTTTGACCATGTGACAAGACGCCATAATTCAGATTAGTTTTAACAGTGTGAACGTTTCAGTGATTTCTATCCATACATTCTGCTTTTGTATATGTTTTGGGGGATTTTTAATCAGATTTTTCTCTTTTTGATGTGGGAATATCGTAATTTAGTTTGACAGGGTTCGAAAGAGGTGCAGATATCTGATTCAGTTCACAGTAGACTGACAATCACTGACTGGAGGAATAAATCTTTATCTTTCACTTATATCATTATGTCGTGTGTTTAAAAAACGATGTGAACTTAAATTACATTGAAAATGTCAATATAAGAGCACAAGCCTACCTACCGACTTGAACTCCATGTTTAATCAGCGCTCTAAAGGATAGCCAGGTATGATGGATATGAAGTCTCTGGCAGGACTGATGGTATTCATTGGGAACTTCAAACAGATGCTTGTATAGATTAAAACATGTGGTAGGGCCCAGGAGGAGAGGCTCTGTCACAGATTGAGTCAAGTCACTTTGACCCATACCTCCCCGTTTTATCACGCGTCATCCTCAAAAATGTAACCCTTAAATCACTCGCAGATGGACACTGGCCTCTGACACACTCGCTGCTAGGAAGAGATGCCCCGGCGTTAAAACGTCCTCCGACCGAAGATGTGTGAGCTGCAGATGCTCGCACTTTGAGGGATCTGATATTCAGAGGGAGAATAAAAGGATTCTGTTGTAAAGTGACCTAACCTTAACAGCATGAGGTTGGATAAAACTCTGGAAATGCTCCTCTGCTCTGCTACCGTTTGTGCACTGTGGGTTTTTTTTTTTTTTTTCTGTACCATGCACCTTGTTCAAACTCTTCACACTAAGCCTTTCTGGCATTGACCAGTAATTCTCTTACTCTTTTTTTTTTTTTTTTCTTTGCCTGCCATTCCTCTTTCTGTAGCATGAACACAAATTTAACCATGCAAGTCTGAATGGATTAATCCCAGAATTAGGTCATTTGAAAATGACCCAGCTGTTCTGATGGCAGTCCCTCAGAAGTGCCCCCGTAGCCCCCCGCCCCAACTCCAGGCCTCCTGTGAAAGTCAAAGCTTGTCTTTCATCTCCGATCAGTTGCATGTGCCCTCACAGATCCACAGGTTTTACTGCTTAAGTCTGGGCTGGCAGCATTGATCATGTGACCGTTGCCTGCCTGGCGTTTAGACACATCATAGCTCAGTGAGCCCTCTCTTGTCTGCACAGCCTGCCAGCTCCGCTCACACATCCCTGTCGTCCATCTCCCCATGCCTGTTAGTTTTGATTTGCACATGCTGTTGTTGAAGGTCCATCCGTGATCATCAAATCCTGCTAGTTGGAACTGTTAGGTCAGGTTACATCAAAGAGATCAGGAGGGATCAGCCTCTTGAAAGGGACAGGCTCTGGCTCACATCATCAGAAACAGGTGGAAGTCCTCATTGGAAGAACAAAGGGGAGATCACCATCTATAAAACTTTTATATTTCATAGAAGTGCTCTTTTTCTTTAAATTCCTTTAAACTGCCACCCTCTCCTACACACCCAACGACACAGTCTCCGACGTTTCAACATATGACGGCAGGTTAGTGATCGTGGCGCTCAGCTGCAGCACAATAATCCCACGAAGGTCACAACAGCAAAGCTTCGGGTTTAGTGGTATTATGCCACAAAGTGTTTAAGTGTGCAAATCTGTTAAAAGCCAGGAGAAAAGGGGAGTGGGAAAATGTTGGAGATACAACTCAGGTGTTGCGTATCAGTTAATAAGTTGTTTGATTCTCTGAAATGTATTACCACAGTTTTCACAAGGTATATATATATTTATATAGATATAGCTATATATGTGTATGTGTGTATGGGAGGATGCATAATAACAGTTTAGCTGACAGGCTGACGTGGCTGTAATGTCACAGATCTCTGATCTGCCTCTGTGAAAACCTCAAGCTTCTGTTCCGTGTCACCTTGAGGCAAACCTCCGGAAGCAGACCCCCTTAATTTCATGTTGAAGCTATTGTTTAAAACCCAAAACAAACATGTACAGAGGTTTTCGGTGTTAACGCACTGTCGAGCTCCTTTCATGTGCCCCCACCACATGTTCCTGATATTACCCAGAGAATAAGTAAACAGCCTTGATCCTGACTTAAGTCAAGAGGTGCCATCTAAGATGTGGATGTAAATGGGGAGTAAGAGAGAGAGTAAGAGAGGCAGAAGACATCTGTCGAGCAGGCTCTCATTTCGTAAGAGGAGACCTTCTATTGGTTACAGATGATGCCCTGTTTGATAAAAATGAACTCTTTTAAGATAGGACAGCTTGCATTAGTGCTCCTGCTGGCACCAAGGGGTAATCAAATAGTTCACTTGACAGGTCAGCTGTTTGTTGTTGATCTTTCCTCGGAGTGATAGTCGCAGAGTAGCTGCCGTTGCCTGTAAACAGTCCTGTCGGGTCTTTCAAACTAAGCATGATGGATGTTTGTGTCCGCCAGCGTGGGGGCACATGCGCGTCTTGCGTGTGTGCCTGCATGTGTGTAGGAATGTGTTTGTGTACCGGAGGATGACCGGGGCGGACCGGGCTGTGTTGGAGGTACCAGTGCGTGAGTGCGTGGCCTTCCTGCAGGAGTTTTCCATTCATGACTGCTGCCTGAATCACCCGCTGCAATGCCCTCTACCAGGTAGTGAGGAAGGAGGGAAGAGAGACCAATTACCACTCAAGACCTGCTATTATTATCATCAGAGAGGCGGCAGGTCTCCTGCCCGCACGCCTATTCTCATCTTCACTGAGACAGAAGGAGAATCAGGGCCTTCAGTCTCATAAATGTTTATTTATGCCACAGATTTGCCAAAGGACATGGAAAGGTCCTTATTACAGGTCATGACAGTAGAGCAGTAACACATTATTCACTTTTTGTCCTTTAACCTGCCCGTCTCGATGGGGAGGTTCTTTTGAAGTCCACACCCAGCTGTAAAACATGCTCATTATTCAATCACTTCAGAGCTGCATTTGGAGCTGTTTGTTTCAGTCTGTAGACTTTAAAGATTCGTGGTAGGAAGTCCTGATAGTAACCAGGCTTTTTCTTGTAATGTGCTTTAAAATATAAATAATAAAACAGGAAGGGAAATCTGTTGTGGTCAAAACCTTGGTTGAAAAATTAAGCCAAGCGCACGATGTAAAGGCAGAAATATCCCGTGAGAGCTCCAGAAACTGGATTTCCCTGCCTGAAAAAGTTGTCCCACAATGCTGTGAGCACACAGTCCGCCGAAGCACTGGGGCACCATTAGCGCGTGGTATGTACCTCATTATTTTTGACACTCTTTTAACACCGAGCAGCCGTTTTCTTTTATCCCCTCGGTGAGAAGAAGAGGCTACTGTAATCAAAGAAGACAATGATCAGTGCCAGCCTCTTGGCCTGGCTGGGTACCTGCTTTGATGTCATATTTTGGTGTATAGTGGGCCGTGGCCGATGCCAAAGAGCACCCATAGTTGCCAGCAGTCTGACAGGCTGCCTTTCATCAGAATTACATCACTATGCTACTTGATTACTTTCCACAGGCTCTTCCAGGCCTGGGAATTTTCTCCCAGGAATCTGAAATCATCAGTCCCGCCTTTACACCCTCACTTTTTTAAATGAAAGGAACACACATCTGAGACACACATTAAGTTGTGTGGCGTGCTGACAGCGCTCGGAGCCAACAGGGCACTTATTATTTGTACCGTGGATTAAAAAAAAAAAAAAAAAAAAAAAGCTGAGGACAGGTTTGTGTTTTTTAACTGTTATTTAACAGCGTGTGCTGAGAGATAGTTAAGAAACCGGCCCAGTAATTATTAACAACACATTGAGACAAAATGGAAAATAAAGACAAGTGCTCGCACTGTAATCTTTCAACTCAACATTTCATTTCCCTTGATTTTCCCTCCACGGGAAGAGAGCAGTGATAAATTACAAGGTAGAACCTGAGGTGTTTGCCTTTGGAGGAAACCGAGGAAACTGTAGCGTGAGGTGGATATTTATAAACGCCTTCTCCACCGGCAAAGTTGCGTCTCCGTCCGGCGTCGGCCTCACAGGACCACTGTGTGACTCCACCTGCGAGTGCGGGGCAGGCGGGCCCGTCTCCCCACATCATACGCACTCTCCCCGTGGATGCCCTTGAGGATCAAGAGGTGTTGGCGCACCCCTGACCATCCTGTGACTGGAAATTAGAGTTCAGGATTTTCAAACGGGGGGGAAAAAAAAAAAAAAACATTTCAAAAGGATTAGAGGACATGTTTGTTTATTCTCAGCCGAGAGGATGTAGAGAATGACTGCATATCTTCAAGCGGCCGAGGAGGGATAGACGGTACATAACTCATGTGGCTGCCAAGTGCGCGCTTCTCTTTGATGTATTCAGATGCGAGAGTGTGTCTCTCCTTACAAACGCTCGCAGTATCGCCGTGTGATCTCCGTTGAAACACGGACAGAGATACAACAAAACCAAATTGAGCCGCGGCGGAGAGCCGCTTCCTGCAAAAAGCCATCCAGGTCACTGAAACCTGCGTGTCATCTCACAAAGATCTCATCTCTGCCCCGGAGTTCACCTGTGGTTGTGTTTGTAATGTATCTGTTTGGAAATATACAACACCCACTTCCCTTTCTCCTGTGGCAGGAAGAAGGTGGTCATTTGTGGGAAAGAAGAAAGTGTTACTCAGGCTTTACTCACGAAGGGCAAAAAAAAAAAAAAAAAAAAAGTGACTGGGACACATCGTCTTGTTTTTGTGATGACTAATGAGCGAATTGCTACCAGCACCTTTTTGCTTTGTTGATCTAGTTTTGATCTTTTCGAAAATAGTTCACATTCTTGGTATTTGTGGACAAAAAATTACCTAGTCATAAATATCATTTATATATTCCCTTTACTTCAATAGTTGTTTTCCCTTCACTTGTGATGGATGTACATTAAAAACATTCCAGTGACTGTCAAGTGTGAAGTAATGCTCCTAAAGCGAAGAGCACAAAACAATTAGGACCAAACATCAGGAGAACAAGATGAAATTCCATCAAAGTGAATGCGGTCACATCTGGAGGGCAGGTGTAGTCGCATTTCTCATGTGCCTGAAGTCTCTCCTTAATTTACTCATTTAAGAGTCCGCAAAAGTGAGAGTGAAGTAGTCATGTGTCGTCTGACTTTGTTTACGGGAGAGTTTTGGGAAGACCGAAAGACGCTGCTATGCCTCTGAAAATGAAAGCGAGGCAGCAGGTAGAGACAGGACAACTGTAACATGTCTGGAGCGTAACCTGTTCTCCGGCCCTCGCTTTGAAACCAGATGAAGATCGGCCCTGAAGTCATTACACCTTCAAAGGTAATTAACACATGGCTTTTGTTTGGGCCCGATGAGCCCCAGATTATGCAGGTACAGATGGTCAGGGGGGCCGACAACAAATACCAAAAGCAAGGTGTGCTTGGATGTGCTTTCATGTCAGCAGGAAGTGCTTGACCCCTGGCCCCCTCTTGACCTCAAATCGAGGCTGTCAACACCAGTTTCTTGAGTGCCCTGTAAAGATCAACATGTGGACGGAGGTAGAGGGCCTGCAGACCTCGGCTCGACGAGCACAAGAACCCAGCTGGCATCTCTGCCCCGCAACACCTTTTGCCAGTTATGCTAATGTGGATTTATACGGGATCAAAGGATCGTTTATTTTCTATTTTAACTGAAGCCTCGTGTATAAAATTACACAATTAATCTGTGGATATGCTGCGAGCACTTGAACGGAGATCAGTACTAAAACACTCCTCCTTCCACGCTTTAACGTTTTGAACGTGTCTCACTCAGTGTGGGAAAGAAGGAAAGCTCTCTGACTTTTCTTTCAAGGTAGTAGACAGTGATACTCTCTCCAAAGCTGTGAGGATTTTACCTTGAACTTGAAGCTGGAGACTCAGAAGAGACACATAGATACCACAGGGTTTTGCGTATATCAAGAATAAAGAAAAAAATGTTGAAATACATTGAATAGAATCTACATGTTGATTGAAAAATCATGTTTCAAATTGTGAAGAATGCCACATTGACTGATCGGTACTGGGCTTTATTCCCAACAGTTGATATTGACGTTTTTACCTCAAATGAGAAACCTCCTCATTTAGCATTTTCTTTGAATATACTGAAACTTAAGCTTCATCTGTGATTACTTCTCTTTTATTAACTGAAGTTTTCAGGGTGAGTTTTATTTGAGAAAACATTGGCTTTCCATTAAAGAGTTTAGCTAAAAGATTAATGATGTTCCCAAACCACATTAGAAGTTATGCAACCACCACAAACTCCGCCGAGTATAAAGTCTTGAAGCCAGCTCTGTTTCTGTCTGCCCATGAGTAACTAAATCCAACGAGAGATACTTAACACAGCAGTGTGTGTGTGTGTGTGTGTGTGTGTGTGTGTGTGGTTTGACCAACATGGGTGAAAATTATAATTTAATAACTGTTAAGTGTGACCTTACTATGAGAATGTATTTATTGACAAAGCAGAAGCTCAGATCCATTTCAACCGAAAAATTAATGCAAAGTTAGAAACGGAAAATTCAAGAATGTCTTTCATGAGGGTGTATATAACTTTGATATATGCTAAGAGAATGGTTTTTTTTGGCGTTTTTTTTTAATTTTATACTATATCTGCTTTGATCAAATGAAATTCTTGAACGATCGCTGGATCAACCAGCTGCTGCAGGTTGGTATAAAACGCAAAATTTATACGTATATAACTGATCATTTCACTAATCTGCTCTCAAATTTCTCGCTAATTTAAAGCTTGAGCTATCTCAACAAACCCTTGCATGATTGTGTGTGTGAAAGTCCTGGACGAGGAGCGCAGCATCGGAACAAACTGTGATTCAGTGTTTCTCCCGAAGTAACTTCAACACATCGGCAGGACGAGATGGGGATGGGGAATCAAACCGCTGCACCAACTGAGGCACAGCTGTCTTTAATGAAACAGATTTATGACCTCAACTCACCACCAAATTGGCAGGAAAAAAACAAAAAAAACTGAAACTGCAACATTCATTATGTATCATGCCAACATTATCACTGACAAATCACCACTGAGCTGTGAACGTCACACTGACAGTGTTCAGAGTGAGACTGTTTACACGCTGCTGCAGGGAGGACTGAGTAAATTTCAGGATTAATGACAGCGGTCCTCCACTGAGCGTTTTTAGTAAACATGTCACAGTGCTGCTCTTCAGTGAAGAGAAAAAGCTGCAGTTAAAGCAAGGTGAGCAGCAAGAGAGAGCTTCAACAACTGACAACAGCCTTACATTTTTACTAATTTTGTTATTGCTTATACAAGGTAATTTTGTATTATTTTTTCAAATTGCGCATTATTACCAAAGGCGGTGAAACTGTCATAATGCATCATTTTCAACTTAATGATTCCCTGTCAGCTTGCAGGTGCCTTGATGCCTTGTGGGATTACTTTTGCTTCTTGACTCACTGAATCGTCTGGTGATGTCTGATAAATGAATCATCTGGAGGAATTTAAATGAGCGATTAATGCTAAACTTATGTCCAACACACGTTTTTTTCACAAAAGGATATATAACTGGACTCAGTCACTATCGAGAGTATGACAATATACAAAAGTATTGCAGAGCGTCTGATTCACAGTCGTATAAACCATCCTCCACATGCTGCCTGTCTGGATTATCAGATGACTCTAGATTTACATTGGTGGCGATCCTGCAAGCATCAAACGCAGCGCGAGCCCTACAGTTTTATATGAATTATTTCAAGCGGACACTTGGATGTGTCGGTCAGCAGCCGGCCTCGGGAGAGCGTTTGATGATGGCATTTTATTGTTCCAGAAGGTCAAGATCTTCAAAGCTCTCCTTCTGTTCTCCACAGGGCGCCCGGGCAGCAGCTGTCGGAGTACACTCAGCTTTGTGTTTTTATACTAGAAAAGAGGTAGGTCAAGCCCACTCTCACAGAAATGTTTTTACTGGGGGGTAGGCACTCAGCGGACGCCATAATATTGTTGTTCTGCCCTTTTGTGCGGAGGAGCCGGAGAGCGTGTGAATCCCGTCGGATGGGACGTCACCTCTCCCGGCTCTGACGCTGATCAAATAGCATTTTTGGCATGATTCAGCACTGTGCCTACGCGTGTGAATGAGCGCGTATGTGTGTGAGTTGCGACAGACAAAACAGACCACCGCGCGGGCTTTAGATCAAATGTCCCTCCTGCGCACCAGCGACGCACAGTCTCAGAACTTTTACAGCAAGGCCCTCTGCGACTGGACGTCTGCCGGCAAGTTTACACAGGGGATGAATCGGCTTGCCGCTTGTTGCTTTTGGTTCTGACGAAGCTTCCCTGAGTTTGATTCTGACCAAAGCTGGTTTTTGAGTATTTATTCATTAAGTAATTGCAGCGCTACACACACCACTTTACTGGTTAATATAAACCCTTTGATGGACAAGTGAGGGCTTTATTTTCAAGTAGAACAGACTTGGATTTCAAAGCAAAAGGCAAGTTACTGCTCAGTTTTTCACCGTGGAGCTCAAACACACCATCATCAGGCAGACCAGGTGAAATGAGTCTATAAGTGAAGGAAAAGGGCCAATTTAGAAAAGTTTGCAGCTCTGCCAGCTCTGATTCAGAGCAAAGGCAGATGACAGACGAAATGTTCGTGGCTTCGATTAGTCATGAGGTTTGATGGCCTCCCACCTGCCTGGAAACTTGAGACCAGCGAGGACGCAGTAATGCAGCGATGAGTCCCGGCCCTCAGAAGTTCCGACACTCTTTTTCTGACCTCTCCCATTTTTCAGTTGACCACCCTGAAACACAGGCGTTCCTGATGGCCGCCCCGATGCCTCACCACCCGCACGCTTCTCCTTTGACAGGATGTCCGCGAGTGACTCCCTTCTTGCACTTTTCCTCCTGTTTTTGCTTCCAGGAGGCTAAATGGACTTCTGTTTATGCTGCCGTGCATTTAAAGTGTCCAGTTGCTGAATCTGTACACTCGAGATGGCCTGTGGTTTTGGGCCTTTAGATGAAATGCCCGTTTTGAACTTTCTTGCGCAGCTACGGGTCAGAAAGCAAAGACGCCGCGCACATTTATTTTCCGGATCCGCTGACAAGTTGAACAAGAGTCGGTCTGTACGGCCGAGCGTCTCATCCCGATTGCTGTGAAGAAAACAATAATTTGCTTCCACTTAACCTGTTGCAAAATGGGACAAATTGAGGTAATTAAAGCGGCTCTGTCCCACATTTGTCAAAACTGACAGACGGAGAGAGTTTTCACCCCACGCAGGATGAAATTAAAGCGGTGTGGATAATACACACTACACTCTCCCGATGCTGTTTCATGTTCTCAGTTTGTCTTTCAGCTAAAGGCTGTAATTTCCACCATTCTTTGGCTTTGGCTTTTTGTTTTGTAGAGCTAAAACCAAAACAGATTACACGCAGAATGTCTGGATCAATTGGTCTATCGTCTTTGCGGTGCCAGGGTAAAATGTGAAATACACATTACGGAAAAAAAAAAAACAAAAAACGAAACGTTTTGTCATATCAGCTCAAAGCGGCGTCAGTGAAGTTGTTCCAGAGCAGAGCACAGTAGCAGGGAAGGGGGCAGCGCTCAAACAAAATTCTGCGACTTTGATCATTTCCCGCTGGCCTTTCATGTCAGTGGTCTTGAAAGGGCTGATAATGATGTTTAATTGATTATGTAGAATGAACAAACATGGTTTGCTCTCATATCATTCATTCCTCCCCCCCCCCCCCGCCCCCCTTTTTCGCGTTCTCTCCAAAAGATCGCTCGCATGCCATATTGCCCCTTCCCTTTCTTCTTCTAAAACAAATAAAGACGTCGGACATCAAAGCCGTTCTTGGTTAATAAAAAAAGACCTCAAATATTTTCCATTATGTTTAACATGGTTTTGGGTTTCGCAAACCAGAGAAATAACAACAGGACAGCACAAAATGGCACTTTTTCCAGGGGTGCCGAGTTTCTGCGTCACGGAGGTTAAGCAGACCAAACTTGAGCTCGTTCTTTGATCTCGTTGGCTCTAATTATTCAAAGGTAGTCTTTCTCTCATCTACTTCGCTTCAGAGACATCAGTCCCCCACCACCCACCCTCGCCCGTCCCTCCACACACTCCCCTGCTCTCCCCCCTTACTGTCCCCTTCCACCCTCCTGATTATGATATCCAGAGTTCCCGGCTAAAACAACAGTCTGTCAGGAGATCACATCCCTTTGAAGTCGACGTCAGTCACTTGTTTTTCTGTCCTGGGCCAGAGTGCCGACCCCTGACCCGCAGTGATTACTTCCGTGGCGCAGCCAAGCAGAGATAACTGTAAATGCAGGCCTTTGATATCTACTTGAGAGCAGGAGGTTCAGCCCGAAGGGAAACACAGTGATGCTCAGGCATCTTTGCACAAGTCGCGTGCGTTTGTGTGTGTGCGTGTGTGTGTGTGCGTGTTGCAAAAGCTCACGCCACTAGACAGACAAGGTACCATACAGCAGAGACCAATGATCAAAGCTCACACACTTCCTGTCTGAAAGCCACCACTTTCCCATATTTTCACAATCTCGGGTAATATTAACGGCCATTATGATCCATAATCAACAAAAAAGCAGAATCCTTCTCCTGCATGTTTTGTGTTTAAAATATTAAATATCAGGGTTTTTTTCCTTATACATAGTCATGGATGTTACAGTTACGATTTTACTCTCACTTTTTTGTAACAAAGTTCATTTTTGTGAAATGTATCATACACTGTGTTTGAATAATTTCTGCTTTCACGCTCCACATTTTCCTTTTGTCGTTATTCCTTTTGACTTAGGAGGGATAAATCCTGCTGGGAAAAGGCAATCCCCTGACACTCAGATCTTTCTTGCCTTCCCTGAAGCTCTCTGGTCCCTGCCCAGCACATTAAAAAAAAAAACAAAACCCTGATTTAAGAGAATAGTGAAAACATTTGCTTTTTTGCCCCTTTGCAGAACATTTTAGTACATTGTTAAAAGTTGCATTGATCATGAAGAAACATTCATTCAAACCTCCCATGCATAGCATACATTTATATTTGTTAAAAAGTCTTCTTTCTCTGGAGAACCAAAACCCTTTGAGCTCCTCTCCATGGAGCGGCCGGCCTGCTAATGTCTGTTTGAAAAAAGATGGGATGAATCAAAGAATGGAAGTACAGAATCTAGCAGCCATCAATCAACTCATACATCAGTAATGGGGGAGCACAAAGACCGATTTGTTGTTGCGGATGTTCTTTTATCTTCCAGATAAGTATTTAGTCAAAGTGACAGTCTATTTTCATCTGTGTCCAGATGGCAGACTTCACATCACGTCCACAGAAATGCATGCATAGTATCCGTTGTCACATGCATAAAATTGTAAACTGTTGTAAATATTCAGACTGCTTTCAGCCTGCAAGTCAAACTGTCATGGCTGAGGAACCCTGGAACATGAGCCTTGTAAAAATAATACGATCGTGTTCGATTTGAATCAACCGGAGTGATTCAATTTGTGTTTTTCAGAAAACACCATTAAGGGCCCAGCACTCGCATATATAGCCATTACTGGAATGACTGTCGACATGCTGTGCAAAACAATACCAGAGCTGACCACACTCTCACGTGAGGAACACATGAAGATGAGCAGATGAGGCTTCTGATGGCGACTCACTTTCTCTCTTCATCCCCGGCTGTAATTACGGCCCTTCTTTTTTCACTCTGGACTTCCAGTCGGCTGTGGTATTTTCGTCCCTTTTTTTTTATTTTTTTCTGTAGAAAAGTAAAAGCCGTGCCGTTGAACTGAATGTCATGTTCGAGCTCAGAATAGTAAACACAAAGCCTTGTAATTTGCAGAATGCTTTTGTCATCTTTACCTCTAATTTTATTTTATTTTTTCCCGTTGCGAGCGCCACATATACTACAAAGCATAAAACACAGAAATGATCGAAGACTCTTCGGACTTACTATAAATGTTTGTGCACTTTATTTCACACCCAAATGAGATTCGGGTCACATCATCTTAAAACAAATGTCTCACATAAAAAAAAAGCGAGCCAGGATGAAATACGACCATGGAAACTTTGGGATGAACAAGATTTAACTTAGCAAGTGACATCCCATGTAGTTGATGATCACATTCCAAGTTAAAAAAAATAGATAAATAAAAATAAGAATAAAGGATAACAGCTCTGAGAGCCTTGCTGTGTCGCGAGTGTGTTATCAGAATAGTTTAAGGTGCTGTGATCCCAAAATTTGGATAGTCAGTGCTGGAAGGTCATCTGTCAATTTATCAACCAAATACTTTCGCACTGGAAACGTCGAAAAAGTTTCTTTTTTTATTCCCCTTTTTAAATCTCTTCTTTATTCATTTACAGACATTCAGCCAGTCATATCAAATATGCTCAGAAAGAAGATCCTCCCATACATACAATGCGTAGTTCAGGCCAGCTATCAACAGCTTTTGGCTGCGTTCCTAACAGCTCATGTTTTGTGGAACCCTCGGCTCTGACTTCAGTCCGGCAGTTTCAGACCTCCACCTCAGGAGGGAGCTGCAACTGCTCATGATTCACCTCTAATTCCAGTCACAGCCATCGAGTGCAGCCTGTGTCACCTGCCACCTTCTCCTCCATCTTCTGCGTTTTCAGTTCGGTGTGCAAATAAAAGAGCTACCCCAAAAGGAAGCGTGGAGTCTGGTCTCACACTCACCGACGCCGAAATGACAGCACTGCTGTTATTTTGTTCTTCTTATGCGTCTCCTGTCCTGTAAGCGCCCTTCTTCTCGTGCGTCTTCTGTTTCCTTTGATGACAGGAGGGTGAAATAACACTTTCTGACGTCCCACAGGTGGACACGTCAAGAGCGTGGTTATTTCCTCCTCTTCTTCTCATTTTCTGCACACTGTGCGAAACTCTACACCTTTTCTCGTATTGTCTCTGTTTTCATGTTGATGTTGTGGTAGTGAGTGAAGAGCCGGCAGGGCCGGGCTCCTCTTTCATCTCCCTTCTGTAATTACTTCAATTAGTCATGCCAGGGAGGACGGTCTCTCGTCCGCCGTCTCTGGGATTGTAATTCATTCCCCCGCCATGATCAGCTCAAGCGTTCCTGGAGTATTTGTTATTGTACGTTTCCGTCACACCAGCAAGCATGAAAGACACGTGAAACAAAAAAAAAAAAAAAAAGGCGATATTCGGTTGTTGCTCTGATTTATAGGCAGTGCGAGTTTAAAGCGTAGGGCCTCCTCTCTCCTCCTCTCCCACGCCGTACAGTGGCGTGCTGTCCTCTGTCTTTGAAATGTAAATAATTTGACCGCTCCCATGGCAACACCTCTCATGTAAACAAGCCTCAACGCCACCAGCCCCTCCGCCGATATGAACTTTGTTTAGGGGTAGAAGCGGGTCAGGGAGCGGCAACTGCTGGAGGAGACATAACTTTGAAAATCCCTTTCATGTTGTGGAAAAGCGATGAACTTCTGTCGTAGTTTATTGCCGGTGTGATTTTTAAAAGCACCCCCCTCCGGCTCTTTGAAGTGAGAACGGGTCTGTTTTTCCTCTGCAATGGTGTCACTGTGTCACTGCTTGTCTGTTTCTCATCTGTGATTGGATCAGATGAAACCGCTCTTTCAGAGTCCAAACTGGTGAGACTACAAAGCGGAGAGGCATAGCGGAACATGTTCCTCTGGACACGACCGGCGACTTTTCCCATCTGAGATAAAGGAGATTAGAAGAGATTATTCATTTGACCCTCCGCTACCTCTATGAAGTATGTTTGGCATGACGGCACAAGGAACCTATTAGAGAAGAATGCATAAATTAACCTGTTCCTTAATGACTTCTGATGTCCCATTCCAGCATCTTTACTGTTTAAATCGATATATCTGTAAATATCTAAACAAGAACATACCGTGCAGTGTGAAGGGAAAAGTCCAGCAGAACCAGACTCTTCATCTTGCGGGCTTTAGGAGTTGGTAAGTGAGAAACGATGACAAACTCGGTTCCACGGCCAAATGACGGTTCGGAGAGAAGCCAGACTACAGGAGAGGGCACCGAGTGTCACAACAATATCTGACGAGAGAATCTGTTAAGAGTCTCCACAGCTTGATGTTAAGCTGCAAGACTAGTTCCTCCGAGAGATGTGTGATAGTAAAATTTATTTATCCGTCGTAGATCTGGGTAGAGGGGAACTGGAACCAGTTCCAGTTTCCATTGAGAAGAGGCAGATTTTAACAGCGGACAGGTCACCACAGCCTAAACACACTGAGAGAGCTCAAGACACACACTCGCTCACACTCCAGCTGACTTGTGTCTGTGGACTGTGAGAGAAAATCAGATTGCACTAAAATATGGAAGAACATGCAAACCACACAAAGAAAGACCCCAGAATTCACAAACAAAGTCAAATTATTCTTCCTTATTATTCCCGAACAACACAAAGGGTCATTTGGATTGTAAATTTAGGATTTCTTTACTTAGTTGTTACAAAATCAGCATATTTGTTTCTCTCCATTATACTTTTCAATTGAAGTTGAGTGTTATCTCCCACAGTGGACAGCCTGCTTGATGAAAGTTGTGTGAAAAATCCTATTGACGAAACAATTTTCCACCATAAACAAAATTTCTCACTCCTTTTACCTGATGCGTAACATTAAAATTGATGTTCTCTCACTGTAATGAATGTGAAGAACGTGATGAAATGGGATGTTTATCAGCGTTTATCACGCCATGACTGACTTTACAGTTTACTTTTAATGTGAAGACATATAAAATACATACATGTTTATTCAAATTTGAGTGCTGCTTTATTAAATAAACTGCCATATTTCAAATATGTCCTTGAAGTAGATGTGCTGTGTCGTAATTTGGCTCTCTGGTAGCGAGGATGAATCTTTGGGGGGAATCTCCAGTCCTTCCAAAAGACTTTAAATATGTTTAGCTTACAGACATGAGAGGAGCATTAACTTTCTATTTGTCTTTCAACAAAGAAGCAAATCATGGTATTTCACCAAAAAAGGACCGAGTAAAAGATGGGACTAAAGAAGATTAATACCTCCACTGGCTGAATCTGCCAGGTCTTCCTCGTTAGCTGACCAGACCATGATCGTAGTAACTCTTAGGATTTTGTCATGCATCACTTCATGCCGCTAAAGTCGGCGCTTCATCATGATTTTATGGCCGATTCCAGCCGGCCTCGCGCTGCAGTCACACACGTGGAATAGTTCTCCTGACAGCTGTCTGTGCCTTCATAATAGCTACTTGAAACAGAGCGAGGTTTTATTTTCCTTGGGAGCATTATTTTTACTGATTCATGTGCCTTTTCATGTTGTTATTTCAGCCCCGAGCAAGTTTAGAAATAGTCGCAAAGTGCTATTCCCAAGCATTTATATACCTAACCTATAAACATTTTTATTGCTCAAATGTAATTTTGTGGGTAGAAATAAGGAGGGAAGACAAAAAAGACACGCATTTTTTGATTTCCTTCCAATAAATGTTTGGAATTGTAATAACTTCTGGGACAGACAGCCAGTGAGCGTCTCATGTGGCTGGAGGATCTGAGTGTCTCTCTCTCTCTCTCTCTCCCTCTCTCTGGTATGCGTGTCTTTAGTGCTTGTTACTCTTTGAGGCCCTCGTTTGTTTAATGAAGTGGTAATCTGTTTACATGGAGGTTCACCCTCAAATCTGAAGTTCACAGTGTCAAGTGCTTCTGTTTATAATCTTATTTTCTAATAAAAGCGAGTCTATTTGTCAGGGCGGTTTGTCTGATATGATGTATTTTTATCTCCACCGGCGGGTCTTTCTCCTCCGTGCAGCTACCGCCTCTGCATGTCTGACCTCTCGCTGCCGAGCCGAGGGCCGAATGCACATTGCATCCTCCAGCGCAGCTGGCAGGGGGACGCCCACGGCAGTGAAAGATGGTTGTGTTCTGCCGGACTCCGGTGTGTCTGCGCAGGGTGCTGAGGATTTTCAAGCAGCGGCACCACGGTTTGCCCCGGGACTGTTAAGGAAAACAACATCAATATTGAAGTTACAGACACGGGGACCCCAAAACATGATCCACTCCGCTGTGTGTTTGAAATGTTAACTAAAGAAAACAGGCCGGCTAATGGTTTTGTATTTATATATTTTCTTTGGAAGCTTTGATGTCGGAGCCCTACGTTGCATCTGAGCTCCGGGCGGCTCTCAAAAGTAGTCAAACTGTGAATATAAAGATGAATAAAAAAAAGTGCCTGATTTCCCCCTCTGTCTCGAGGCGTGTGTAGTTTTCACTACAGCTTGTTATTTTCATGCAAAGGGAATTTCTCACAGTGTTTGAACCTGCATAGCCTGAACCTGGTAGCACTGGAGTGCAGGTGCTTCTCTGTTCCGATGGAGAAATGTGATAAACACATTTCCATATTTACAAAAAAAAAAAGGGGGGGGGGGGGGGGTTTGGAACTTTAGAGGGATATCTGATCATGTCTTTAATTTGCCCCATAAGTACTGAGGATATGACGTGAATCTGAGTGTGTTTTACAGCCCACATACCTGCCTTGCCTAATAGGTACATATGTCTTCAATTCAAACAACTGCGCTCTAAATCTTTAAATTAGTCAAGCCGCTCAGCTATTTATAACCATTATTACGAAATGTCTTCAATTATGGCTTCATGAAATGTCTGCACCTCATAAGTGATTTCAGAAAACTTCACAAACCCCTGTCCTTCATTTTATTTATACACAATCAAAATAATTTGGGATCAATCAGCTAGATTTTAACCACATGTATTGACCACTTCCCAGATAGTTTTATACAGAGCAACTAAAGGTAGTTACATTTATTCAAATTATTGAGATAGGTGTGATTTTTGTTATAGTCATTATGTTAGCACAAATAGCAGTGTTTTGGCTTGTAGCAAAGAATTTCTTGTTTCCACAAGTAAAACAATAAATCGTGAAAATTGTTGTTGAATATGAACTAATTTACCATAGACTCAGTAAATCTTGAAAACCATACTTACTGTGTAGTTGTTGTGAATATTGGATTGTGTTTTATGACCATGGCTTTCAAAACCATTTACAGTTTGACTAGAGATGGTGTGAGTTTGATCAGTTGCATACCATTTTACAAGCAATCTGACTGGATCTTTTTTCTAATTTTTAAGTATTAAAGTATAGAAATATCTTTAAATAACACGCTATTTTGAATGAGAGCTGCACGAAGGGTTGAGTGTTGATTGCCACAATGAATAATGAAAATCTGTTCCTGCAATACCCAAACTGTATCTAATCACTGTGAGAAAATATGCTATTTAACAGATATTAGAGAAGTTCAGAGCAGTCGAATTGGATTCAATGTGTCCGTGCATGTGTTTGTTTTGTTTTCTTGTGTGTGCTCGTGTGCGCGCGTGTGCATGTGCATGTGCGTGAGTGTGTGTGTTCAGGGGGGTTGTTGCTGCTTCTCGTTGGTTTGTGGAGCAGTCCCGTCTGTTCTGTGGGACATCTGTGGGTTGCGTGATGGGCTTTGTGGAACGGTGCTCTGTTAGCGGAGTTAAACAGGCGCAGTCACGAGCTCCGCCAGACGCCACGGGCACAAGTGGCCTTGTTTCTTTGAGGCTTTGTATACACGCACATTTGGTAACAACATACAGTGTTAAAAAGAGGAAAAAAAAGAAGGAAAAAAAAACACAAAAACAATACTGATTCTCAAACATATGGCGCTTTCAGACAGCAACATGACTGATGATATTTTTCAGGAATACCTTATGGGATGAAGACATGTTTCCTTTTTCTATACAAGCTGGGTGAACTTTAAAATGCAGTGACTGACTTATATTATTTGTAGTTTAAACTTGGAGAGCGGTGCTCATTCGAAACATCCTGACCACAAAGCGTGTTCTGAGAGACTGCACATCAGCTAAAGCCTCGTTTTATTGCTAATTGTGTATCCAATCCTTGAATCGTTTTGTTTTTTTTGTGGTTATTGATTGATTTCATTTGAGGATATAGTGGTGTAGGCTTTTTGTCTCTCTCCTGACCATTTGTCATAAACTGAGCCGTAAACCTCCCTTGAGGTTGGAAACAGTTCATCCAGTACAACCATCACCCTTTTCTTTTTCAGAGCATCACGAGATCTTTCATATAATATAATGTGTAATTTGGTAGGAGATGACATGGTTGGTGAACTTTGTGTCTTGGATCGGTCAATGAAGAGTCTTCTCTTCTTTCTTTTTCTTTTTTTTTTTTTTTTTTTGGTTCCTAAAAAGCTGCATTGTTCATTCTCCTTTCAAGGGCAGGGTTGTATAATAAAGACCAGAGTGTAAACAGGCTAGACGGATGTTCAAAAGAGAGGAAAAAACTTTGAGAGATCAAAAAAATATCTTTTCACTTTGTCTGTCTCCCAAGCTCTAGCTGTTGTTGTTTCAGACATTTTACAACTCACGTCTCCTTCCAGCCACCTTTTTCTTCACACGCACGTTCTGCTGTTATGTGGACAAAGCAGATAGTGCCATCCTAAAAGTTTTACTGCACACCACCGGTTCTGTTCATGTCTGTTTGCAGATTTTTACCTGCGAAGCGGGGAATGTTACAAAAAGTGTTATAGCGCTGTTAGATTTCATTGTGTCTCTTTCAAAGCTTTGATACCAAAGAAAGAACCAGCGTGAGCTAGACCCGCTGAGGTGCCAGCATGGGAGGCCGGGCTGTCTTGGCAGGCACACTCTGTCCATCGGAGCGGTCTGCCTTTTATGAGATTACATGAAAGTGTGGGAAATACAAAAAGTGTTTGATCACTGGAGACCAAGCTGATTTACTGGTGAACCCAACACCTCGGCTTAGACCTGGCAGAGCATCACCTGCAGCTGCTCCAGAGAGAGATGAGAGCGAGACAAGGCCCCCAGCGTGCTCGTTTCACTCTCTGGCTCCTCCTGATGGCTTTAGGTAACGGTTCGATGCCGGGTTCCTCCGGTCCCTCGCAACCACAGACCCCTCTGCCTTTTCTTTACTGTGAGAAACTAATGAGCGAACGCAGAGGAAATCTTTAACTTGTATGAGACGTTCGCTTACAACAGATTGGAATTAATAGCATTCTTCCCAAACAAAGACCAGATATGTCTGCTTTTCATTTCTGGGCATGATGTCACTCCACCTTTGAAGTTGTTTCACCTGAGCGCGGTGGGATTACTTCCCACATGTTTGTGTTGGTTAAATAGTTGATGGGTGATTGTGTTCCTCGCATTGGCAGTTGGCAGCTCGGAGCAGTTTGTAAAGGAGCACCTGGCGGACTGTCAGCACCATTTGTAGCCGTCTGAGCATGGCGCAACGTCGTAACGGTCCTAATAAGACAACAAAAGGTAATAATATGTCAACAAAGAGCCATAAAACTATAAATGCGCTGACTTTATTCGCGGCAAATGTTGTTTCCTGATGCTTTCGCAGTGAGTACAGTCTGACACACAACCATCAAAGGCTGCGCTGTTATGCAGCGTTTACCACGGCAGAGTCCTGTAATTGTTTGATAGCAGATATTTTAGATTTCAACGTGTTGCTCAATTCAAATAAGTCATTGATTATTTAAGAAACAAAATTAAAAAAAAAAATCGTGCCAGCCAAAATCAGCGCAAAGACTGAGGTTTAGAGTATTTTTGCTCTCCACTGTGTGTCCAAAAGATATGCCTTTGATGAGTTAATGCCTGACAGAGACGGAGACAAACGAGAGAAGACAGAGACCCACGAGAAACCACAGTAGTCAATGGCATGCTTTACAAGTGACAAAACATTGAACAAAAGGAAAAAAAATAGGATAAAGGAAGTATTTGCTTCAAAGGTCTTACTGTAAGTGCAATTTTCAAAAGGGCTGGGTTGCCCCCGTTCTGTAATTAAGTTCTTCACATTGGGTTTGTCTGGAATTAAAAGGACTATTGCCACTTTTCAACATGGATGTTTTTATATGTCTATGTTTGTCTGTGGTGAGGGATGAAAGGGAGATGCCTTCCCCTGTCTCCTGAAAAGCCTTCACACCCGTGGAAAGTAGACGAGGAAGAGACTCTGCGGTGTTTGAACTCGCGTCTCGTGCCGTCCTTGTCTTCAACCAGTCAACAGAGGTGGTTTCACTTTTATTGTGTGCTTTGACACTGTGATGTTTTTGTTTTCTGTCCACAAACTCCGGCCAGATGATTCTCGATGATCCCAACGCAGAACAATGGCAGCAGTGTTTGTCTGTCCGGAGATCCTTGTATCTACTCTATCTGATGATGAGATGAATACCGCCTTTGGACCTTCGTGACGCAAATGAAATGAAGTGTTTTTGTACGTCCATCTACCGTACAAACCATGTTCCAGGCATTTGTATCTTCATAGTCTTTGATTTACTTTCATAAGTGATTATCTGTGACCACGAGTCTCATGCTCCATGTAGCATGTCTTCACTTTAACATCAGCAATGTTAGAGCGAAGAAGACTCCAGAGCTCCGGAGGAGCCCGGGACGACAGTCTTTTTCAAGTATCGTACAAAGTGAAAATCTGATGACAGTAGTTGAGACTAGTGGACTGCAAAGCATTATCTGTGGTTCCGTGGTTTCTTCCTCAAAGTACCGCTCCAGGGCAGCGCTCAGAGTTCAATCACAGCCTCAGCTCTGCTTCCAGACGGCTCTCAAAATGACAGCGATACACTGACGTCAGGACTGAGCGTTTTGTGAGAAAAATCAAGGCAAAAAAATAATAATGATACAAAAAGACGAGGCCTGCTGATTTTCCTGGAAGCTCTGATTCACTGGAACCAGTAAGCTGACGTTTCTTTGGTGTCTTCAGACTGTCTTTTTTTTTTGGTGCAGCAGACATTATGTCTTTCTGATGAAGAATAGTCTGCAGCCTTGTTCAAAGGAACTTTAGATGTATAATTAATAACAGAAATCAGCAATTTGAAATTACAGAAGAGGACACTTGGGTCTCTTTGATCCCATCAAAAATCAGATGACTTGTGGTCTTTTAATTAGCCAGGACTAAAGTAAATGGGCTAGGCCTGTCTACCCTGTAACCCCCCCAACCCCAAATACCACAAGCACCTCTACCCAACACGCCAAAGTAAGACAGAAATTAAAGTGATTCTACTTAGTTTTCTCTTATCTGCCCAGAAAATCCAAGCAGAAGTCATCACATTCTGAGTCTTCTGTAGCCAAACAGCCATGTTGGTAGTCCAGCCATCCTCGCTGGCATCCCACTGGCTCCTGACAGAGTCTGTCCCTATCTTCAGGCTTCTCCGTCCGTCAAAACAAACCTCAAGCCTTAGCCAGAGTCTGTGGTGATGTCTGTATAAGCTCGGTGTGGTGTGGCGGTTCTCGTATCTTCCCCACCCTCCTCTGATCGTGGCCCCTATGGTTTATATCTCATTCAGCAAAATGGAGTCATCACATGCTTGCCTAAGCTCTGCCAGCTTTGTTTACGTCTCTCCCTTCCAGCTACGGCAGCCAGGTCTCGCTAAAAGAGACAGGAGCTAAATATAGACCAGGTCTGTCATTATCAGGATCATTTGAGAGTAAAGCTGTTTGTTTGAAGCCACTTCTTCCCATTATGTGATAAGCCAGCAACAAAAACAAAAACAATAGCATACAGTATGCAGAAGAGCATGGCCTAAGTTGTGAAGGCTTTTAACGTCGTTGTGCCCCGGAGCTACAAATTTTAGAATGATAAATGAAACCCTAGATTTAAACAAACTGCTGGTGCTTTCTAATCAATTCTGATCGTTAATATAACAGTACGAGACAATGTCATCGTGAAAAAATGGACACATCAAAGTGTCGGGACACAAAGCCTCTGCTTCTCCCCACAGTTCTATCATTAATTGTGTTTAGGTTTGGTAAAAAGCAGGGCTTACAGGCAGTGTCGTGTTCCCCTCTGCTCTCTGTGGGTGGTCCCATAGGGTGCTGGTGGGGGTGTGGAAGTTGATTATTACAATTCAATGCGGCTCACTAGAGACGGTTTATATGAATGACCAGATCATATGAGCAGAATCTCTCCGTCTTGACAAGTTTCACAACATTTTTTGCACCCTAAACATCTGTAGCAATTTTTGGCATTTCGTTTCCAAAAAACAACGTATGGTGTCAGTGAATACGCCTAAAGTTATTGACTTGGCAAGTGTGTTGTTTTCAGCTGGAGTTTTAGCTTGAACACTTGGAAAAAGAGTGATTCAGAGAAGAGTGACGACACAAGAGCTTTAGAGAAAGACTTAAGAGAAACCGCCGTACGCTCAAATGTTTGGTTTGCTTGATGCAATTACCTATCTGAGAAATCCAAAATAAAATTGAGTTTGCATATGAATCACTGTTGCAGACTTTCATGCTGCCAAGCTGTTGCGCCCTCAAGTAGCAGCCAAGATGATTTTTTTAGTAGTTGGAGTGGAGCCCTTGGTCTTACCTCCAAGAAGCGCCAGAAGGATTCGCTCTCTGTTGCCTTACACGGTCTGATGTTTGGTTTCGTGTGTGGCTGTGAACAGGTGCACATGTCTGAGCAAAAGAGGAGAAGTGTTGTTTTTCCTCCGAGGATATCGTGGATCCACCGTGATATGTATCCTAATTGAGGTGACTAAAACATTTCCTTTCTTTCTTCCACTCTCTTCACTGTCCCCTCGGCTTTCTGTGCCCATAAAGGGACAATGGCTTTGCTTCCTCCATTTACATGTGACCTCATCTGTCTTTGATTTTTGCCTACTTGAAATTGGCCATGGGGTTAACGTGGAGTGCTTTGATCAGTCTTGCCAGGAATTGGACTTGTTTATCTTGTTTATCTGATGATGGCCCCTTAATAAGGGGGGCATACATTTGGAGAGGGGCATGCCTTGATGTGGGCCTTGATGGCTGCAGGACACAGAGAGAAGAGAGGACCAGGACTCTGTAATAGTCAAGAGGTGAAGGAGAGACGATTACAGATGTGGCTTGAGGCCATCTGAACCTTGTCTTCCTCAGCCTTTTTTTATTCAACACTTATCTGACCGCATACAGAAGGTCCCTCATCATCACCACCGTTATGAAAATGAAGCAATAATTCTTTTCTTTTAGCTCTCTGAAACTGACAGATATTATCTTACGTGTTGACAGCATTTATAGGTTTGCAAGTGCCGGGGAAAGCAAGTAATCAATGAGCTTCTCCGATGAGATGCTCCCTCTTCCCTCCGCTCATTGACTTGCTGATGGAGATGTGAGGAAACAGCGCGGGTAGACAGCCAGGCCCCATCCCATCACTCGCCTGGCTCGACCTCAGCCCCCTGAAATGAAAGCTTTCCTCTTCTGCGCCACAGCTGGACTCCAGGGAGCCTGCAGAGGGCCTGTTTATTTGTGCAACAATGTAATCAGGGGGTCCGTCGTTACAGGACCTAGCCTCTGCACCTTCCCTCTCTCCACCAGCACCATTCTTTCTTGTGTTCCCATCGGCTCCCCTCCCTTTCTCTTACCATCTCTCTTTCACCACCCTCAATCTTTTTCTTTGAGCCTCATCATTATCCAAATCCTTTTGCTGACCCATGTTGACCTTAGGGTTTGTTTGATGTGGTCCTGGCAAGGAGAGAGATGAGGTAAAGTTGAAAGTTTATTGTTTAAAGGGGAGATTTCCATGATTACGGTTTTAAACATAAACTTTCCATGTCTTTACTTAAGAGACTGTTGAACTGTGTGTATGTGTGTGTGTGTGTGTGTGTGTGTGTGTGTGTGTGTGTGTGTGTGTGTGTGTGTGTGTGTGTGTGTGTGTGTGTGTGTGTTCTTTTGTGTTAAAGACAGCAGAAAACTTGCGGCTTTGCATCTTCCTGTTCTAATCTACCAGGAAGTGCTCCGACGCTGGTCGGCACATGCACACTTTCTATGCATCCCATCAAAGTGGGGAGAGTGTTTAGCACCGTAACTTGCTCATAATTTAGTTTGCCGTGTTGTTGTTGTTGAAATCACGAGATTGGTTCAGTTAAAAGTCGAAGCTGAGTAAACATGCTCACACATATGGGCGCAACATTGCTCCGTTTCTGTCCAGAGATGAGCGCTTGGTGAAAAAAAGGTACGAATGTCAGACAGAAAGCAACAACAACACGAAAGCTCAATCCAAAATGTGTTCGTATATCAAACCAAACGAAGGATTTCATTTTTCTTTCTGTTAATGCTGTCCACTAACAATGTTAAAATTTTTTGGAACATTTTTTTTCCTTGATTCGGCTCGGCTTTGATGTGCTTTCTTTTTCATCCGAATGCCTTTGAATTCCTAGTTTTACATCTAAACTCAGCAATACAGACACAAACACACCCACACACACACACATTAGGTATAATGTTTACGTTGAGCCACTTGTAAATTTTTGAGGAATTTGAATTAGTTCTTTAATTTCGCCGCGTTTTGCGTTGAATTAAAGTCCGCAGCTCACCCTGCTCTCTCATCGAGACGAGCTCTGAGTGCCAGTCTGCAGCGTCTCCTCTTTCCCTGCTTGTCTCCACGGGCAGACAGGGAGGGTTGGCTTTGGGCTGGGCTGCCTTCTGAACAACAGCATCCCCGGTCTGCGCTGCTTCTGCACTGAAGAAGCATCTTGTTTTTCAACTGGTGGTTTACTAAAGCCACAGCGTTTGATGTGGGCTTCCCTTAATCACACAACATGCTCTCTAAACATGAACTACATTCATCTTCGCTCCATGACTTCTCGTCTCCCCCACTCCTCGCCACCCTCCCTCCGTGCCTTTGTTGAGTTATTGTGCAACGGAGTAGTGAGACAAGAGGAAGACAGCAGCCTTGATCTCAATGAAGTGATTTTTGATCTGGCCAATCCAGCAATTAGGCTACTAAGGGAAGAGTGAAGCTCTAATCCTTGATGAGACACGTGTTCTTTGTAGTCCTAATGTCTCTCTTCCTCCTGTGTCCACATCCCCGTGTGACGGGACTCAGAGTGAGTATTAAACCAATGCCTCAGACGGAAGCCTACCATTATGAAGGTGATGCTGTGCTCTTTGAGGCTGAGGACTCCTAATTATAAGCTGCGAGCCAATGTAGTTGTGTTTCCTCCTCCTTTGCTGAATAGAGGGTTTGCTCGGCGCTGAGCGGAGACCTGGTGCCAAGCTCGCGAGTCGGCGTGCCATTGGCGGGTACGTCGCGGGCCGGGAGACGAGCTGCGCCGCCGCACCGAGCGTGACTCCGCAGGAGTCCCATATAGGAGCGGAGATGAAAGACTTTTATCTCCCTCTTTGCCCCCCCCGCCCCCTCCAAACTATCCATACCCTACAAATCAGTGACGGGCAGGGCGGTAGGTGGAGGACACAGCTAACCATAACCAGACTGGCTGTTAACGTATCAGCCTCTGATGGAGCTTCAAGGGCATCCCGCCAGATCAAAGTGAAGCATTCAGTGCAAAAGCACGACATTGTCTCGCACAACAATCCACCGATACTACAATTCAGCTGTCACTGAATGAGGAAGTGGTCACGCACGGCGGCGGAGGCCTTTCACTGTCCCCTAATGGGCTTTGATGATCCCGCACAAAGAAAGTGTCATCATGGTCTTTCACAAAGTGTAATGTCTTCTTCTTCTTCTTCTTTTTTTTCTCATTTGTTTATTGTTGTCACGAAACCGAGTGCAGCCCAGCCCACACCTTTGTAAATTGACTAAATGATAATGAATGTCTAACAGCCACTGAACAATTTTCTTTCTTTCTTTTTCTCTCGTTCCTTTCTTCCCTTCCTCCCTCCTGTATGTAGTAGCTCTTTTCCCTCCTCTCTCCGGGGTGCTGTTGTTGAATATCTCCCATCCCCTCAGGGACTTCTTTATTTTTCAGTTTTGTTTTGTTTTTCAGCTACTCTGCATTTACACCCAGCAGCTCTTTGATGTTGTTGCCCGGGTGCCGGCGGACAAAGGAGCCTCCATCAGCTGGACTTAAGGACGAGGTGGAGGGGGTTAAAAGAGGGGACGGGCGAATAAAGAATCAAAGTAGCTGGAATGGGGTCTGAAGGCGGAGGAGTTGATGTGTAACTGTGGACCATGTACTCTGCTTAAATACGGGTGTGGAGCTCTCAGTTTGTCATCGCATTTTCTTTTTTTTTTTTTTGAATCGTGTGTTTTTGCAGCGTTGCAAAAGTGTACATTTTCCTTTTTTGCAGCTGACGCGAAAGAGACTACCAGCTGCCGTCAGGCAGAGCAAAGGCTGCCGCTCGCTGCCCGGCGTTTTCAGTGTCACAATGTCATTCTCCTCCACCTTGCTCCGTGGCATTGCGGTTCTAACCTCCTCCGGGCTGTGCTTTCTGCCTGCCAAGCCATGCACAGCGAGAGCTACTGATGCCACCGCAGCCCCTCACACCCCCACGGCGGGGGAGAGACAGTGTGTGCTCCCTCAGCCCATCAAATCCCCGCAGGACCACTCTGGTCCACTGGAGGCGAATTCAGGGAGCAGCCTTTGGTGGCGCCGACACAGCGGCCCTCTTTCACCGCGGGCCTCATTAAACCTGACAACATCCCCTCGGCCTGCGTTTTATTGTTCAGCTGGCTTAATGCTAAATGGCAATTAAAGGCATCACCAAGGTGCAGGTATTAATTCCTGTGCGCGGCACAAAAGCTTTGCAAGATAAAATTGACAGCTTAACAGTAATTGAAAGTTTTCTTTGGAACTGAAGCAAAGATACAGTTTCTATGAGCGAGATCACCTCATGTGACCCTCATTCACATTTCCGGGCTCCAAATTGCCAGAGCTCCAGGACCGATTACTGCTTTTCATAGGGAAAAAAAAGGGCAGTGAGACCGTGTATAAACAAGGCTGCAATGTGAAATGGGTCATGTCTCATCAATTTAATCTAACCTCAGCTTGAAAGGTTTAGCTTAGCTCACTGCACAGTGGTCTTCACTCCTTCATTTTCACTACTTTCAACGCTCTATTTTCAATAACATCACACTGTGAAATGTGAAGGAACCAGCGTTAGCGATCTTTCCATCAGGGAAGGGAGGGTTGGTTGCTGATGAAGTAGTATTAATTACCGTCAGAGGCTGATAAGTTTTATCGACCTCTGCATTGAGAAAATGGATGTGTCAATCAATCACATCACTGTTTTGACCCAAAACAGAGTGAATATGCTGTAAATGTTAATAAGGTGCTAGAAATGCTTGACGTCCAGTTTCTCAATCCAGCAACTTTTATGTCTTGAGATCTTCAGAGAATTGTATAAAATAAACGAAAACAAAATATTCTCACCTACTGGACCTCAACTTTCATCTTCCTTTTGTATTCAAAGTGGAAAATCTAGGTAATGCGGTCAAATCTCATCACAGCAGTTTTTGGTCCCAGTTTGTTTTTTCCTGCTATAATTAGCAGATCAAAGTTTAATGTTCTGTGTCACTTGTTTAACTCGCTCGACGTTTACAGTCATCAGAGTCTGTTTAGATCCGGTACTCGCGAGGCCCTTTCCTCCAAGGATTACTTTTGAACATACATCTTCGCTTTTTTTATTTATTTGCTTGTGTGTGCAGTCACGAAACAAGCAGAGGGTAAAGAGCATGGGCTCCACATGCTGGAGGGCCCCTGCTGTGTAAACCACCGGGCCGGAGGAGTTGGCGAGCATCTACAACTGGGAATGGTCATAGCACAGATGAATGAAAAGAGTGTAAACAGTCTGTGAACCATCAATAGCCTATGTACTTGGGGCGAGGTGGAGGAATACAACTGTAACATCTGTCCCACAAGCTCCACAAGGCGAGTAATTAGGCCATATTTATAGGCGGTGTAGGAAACAGATCCACGGCTTATCGTATTGTGGTCAGGTTTTACACAGCTGGGTCCAGGGGGCCAAGGAGAGATCTCAGAGGCTCTGGCTGCTTCTGCAGTATTCAATAGCTCCATTTCACATTTTCCTCTGTGAGTCTCATGCAGCAGATTTCACTGTTGGTTTTCGATTCAAAGAAAGTGCAGAAACTGAAGAAAGTTCCCGAACGCTTTGCTCACTTTCTCAAGACTTCAAACACATGGTGGAATAACAAAAGGAAGCCTGGCAATCAAACATGACTGTGTTTATCTATCTCTATCATTACCACATTTTGAGGTTTTCCCATTTCAAAAATCATGTCTGTGGTCATATAAGATAGACTTAAGCAGTTTACTCAGCTGTGGATGAACAGGTTCTGCTTCCCCTCCGAACATCAGAGACTCAGTGCAGAGTGAAACCGTTCCGATGGGGAGGTTTTTACACTGTTACCCAGTGTCTGAGCTTCCTTTCTTCTGTTGTGACAATATTTCTTCAAAGAAGAAAGACGAAGAGAGAAGACTGGAGAATCGTCAACAAGCATAAGGTTTCTCAACCTCAAATGTTGGAGAGCGTGTCATGTCCGGTGCTGTCTGGGTCAGCAGCTCCAGGCCCTTGGGTTGTATTCATGTTGCCAAAAGAAGCACTTTGTGAAAAAGACAAAGGAGTTTAACAGTATTTTCCCATAATAGTTCCTCATAACACACCACATTTCTATACATTCTCGTTTTCCACAGCAGCTTTATAAATAAGACCTGCAAGGGTCAGGATTGATGTTTCTGTATCCTTAAATCAGAGGCCGTCATGATTTCAACATGACACAACCTCAGGTGAAGTATCACTGAATTAGGTGTGTGTAGTTTATCAAGTGAGCAAGACATTCATGAAACAAGAAGATGCAATGGACACAGTGTTTTTGATAAACCTGCGTCTAACGTTTTTGTCCCGTGACTTGAACTCAGTGTTTTTTTCTGTAGTGGAAATATTTCATATCATCCCTCTGAACAATGTCTTTGTCAACACTTCTTTTTGAAAGGTCTTCATCTCTTCCAAAAATACAAACCAGGAGCTTTTTTTTTCACTTCAGAGACCTTGATAAAAAGCACATATCAAATATCTGTTTGATATATAGTGTTATGAATAGATCAGGACAGCGGATCTTATGTGTATTTCTAGTTCTCATCCTGTTTTCCGACTTTCTTTTTAAATTGTTCTTTGTCCGAGCTCCTCTGACAGAGTGCTAATTGTTAGTCAACTAAGTCCTAATTTCCACTCAGCTCCACAGCTCAGTGATCCGGGTTCCTGTTCCAGGGGTGGCAGATCGCTGGTGCTATTAGCCTGGAAGATCAGCGCTGGATGGAGGGGAAATGGAAGAGAACCGGGGGGACACCTGGTCTTTTCTCTTTGGGCGCTCAGACACGTCACGGCTGTGCTTCCCGATGGAATCAGGATGCAGGATATTGGCTTCCCATTGATGTGCATCCTGAAGCTCCTCGGCCTGTGTAATGTATCTTTGCAACATCCAAAGGCTCCGCCAGGATATCTCTTTAAAGAGGCCTCTGCTTTTATCTACACCGATCAGCCACAACATTACGACCATCATCAAAGATCTCTGTACACTAAGTTTAGTTTTCATAAGAACTTGTCTGCTCACTTTCTGTTGCATCCCTGTCCAATTCCCAGCGTTGTTAGATGTCTGTCCTAACCTGGACTGAAGGGCCCTTGTGGCGTTTGATCATGCCGACACTTTGTTTCATGCACAGAAATCTGAGAGCACTAGAAGGCTCTTTAAAGCCTTTTTCAAATTTATTATTGTTTTTTCAAGGAGAAGCGTTTTTTTTTTTTTTTTTTTTTTTTTTTTGTAAATTGCGGCTCATTGTGAGTGGATCAGCTCCTTTGCTGTTTTTGGAGAGGGTTTACATTTTATGCCTGGAAACAAGTATTGCCTTTTCCACTCCTTCAGATGAAGGCAGAACAATTATGGTGCCGAGCCTTGCAGAGCGTCTGCCCCTTTCCACTGAGGCTGTTTGTGTTGGCATCCCCTGTGCTGTTGTAGATCATCAGAAATTGTCACTGAGGCAAGGATCAAACTGTACGATTTGTAGCCCTCTCAGAGCAATCTTTCCCCAGACCCATACATCTTCTCAGCCTCTGCTGTGTGACGCGAAGCTGCATTCACTCCATCCACCTCTCCTCCAGGCCAACTTGCTTCCAGCAGCTCTGGTTTATTTCCAGTCTGATGTTAAGACAGCCTGGTAAATCACCTCTCCTGCTCCGCTCGCTCCTTTTGGAGAAACAAAAACAGCCCGCGCTTGCTTCCTGCAATTCTTTTGCTCTCAAAGAGCAAAAGAGACATCTCACTGTGGAGTACCCCGCTGTGTCACCTATTGACCCCGGATTTCACCTTCCCTCCAGTGCTATACAACCACAGATGTGCAGAAACAGGTGCACTTTCAAAGTCAGCAACTGAGCAGCAGCAGGGCTGCGACTTGTAATGTGCTTTGAAAGGAAACATTCATGTTAAAGATCAAATACATTATTAAAAGAAGATGTTAAACTTTCGAATGTTGTGGTTCAGGGTTAGTTTGCAGTGGCAGTTGCGGATTTGTCCAACGTAAATCTGTTTATCCATCAGAGAAGGAGAGAGAATACGGCATGTAAGTTATCACAATATCCTCTCTTTTCAAAAAATTTTGCTATTTTCATTGTTATATAATTTTATGTATTTCATTTATACAAAGCTTTTTGTATCATGTAATATAGTCCTATTCTAACGCAGCAGCTGAAATATTATTAGATTCAAGGGCAGTTATCTGTTTCATTGGTGAAGGAGACATGTGTCAGGTGCAAGACCAGATAATTGGTTTTTCTTTTTAGAAAAAATAAACAAACAAAAAAAACGCAGTGTTTATTTGCATTTTTTTTTTAGATTTGTTTTTAAATTCATATTGAAAATTACAATGGAGACTTCTAAAAAAATGTATGACGATCGTTCCAAAAAAAAGTTTGATTTGATCAAATAATATGAGGCCTGATTACAAGTGATGGTTGTATCGTACATTCACATTGAAATGTGAAACAAATGTTTTTTTTTGTTTTTTGTTTTTTTTTAATCAAATAACTAGAAACTGGAAGTTGTGGTGGTTGAGGGAATGTCTACTACAGGAGATTACTGAAGTCAAATATAGGGCCAAGAATCCAAACTGTAAGTAAAACATTTGTGCACGACAGTCTTGTAGATCTTGAGTTAAAATGCAGATCAAATCTTATTTTTGATGTGAAGTGCAAATTGGAAACTACAGTAAAAGTCAGTACTAGAGTGTTTGGAGTTCATATTCTGAAGAAAATTTGTACTAAACTTCATTCAATCCACCCAAATCCAAAAATACCCAAAAGTGTGTCATTTGAAATGTCATTTTGCTTCTTCACTCAAACAAACCAACACACACCCAGCCTGAAACTTCATGTGTCAAACTCTCAATGAACTCATCAACACATTAGAATCAACAGATCTTTGGTATCAAGGTGATGAAGTTTAGGAGGAGTGACGGGTCCCATACCTGTACCAGGGAGCAATCAATCTCCTCACTTTGAACGCCCATCACAAGGCATTACTGCTCAGGTTTGCACAACACAGCAGACAGGAAGCTGTTAAAGACAAGGACCAACACTACATGCTGACCTCTGACCCTTACATCCTGACCTCTCCTGCAATCTGACATGAGCCCTTGTCTACATGAAAGCTGTCCCGTTGACTCACCGGGGCTAATTTAGAGTTCCGGTGCCCCCTGACCACTGTGAGGACAGACAGTCGACATGCTGGCCTCTGGACTTCAGGAGGCACACTTACTGACCCCGTTCAAAAAATGGCAATGTGTCTTGGTTTCTTGTTTACGCTGGCTTGAAGAACAGCTCTCTAAAGTCTCTTTTTCCTCTTATCATTCCAAGACTGATTCGGATATATAAGTCAGACAACAATTTGCCTTTTCTCGTCTACGTTTTTTTTTGTCGCTGCGTTGAAAATTTCCCCTTGTTCTGATGAAGTCCTTGAACAAGAATAAAAAAAGAAAAAAGGCCGACCTCGCGCTGTGCCACCTGCCTCCAGCTAAAGCGATTTTGGTCATTACTTGGCTTCTTTTGAAATATCATCAAACATCGGCCCTTTCATCTTTCCAAGTGTTTGACCTTCAAGTTCACAGTTCCTCTAAGTATGACTGACAGATCGTGCGGGGGTCACCGCTGGGGTATTTTTATATCGCCACCTTTGATGGGACCTAAAAATAGAGCACTCGTTTGACCTCTGCTTCTCAGCAGCTCGTTTGGCGTTCGAGTCCACCTCCCACACACACACACACACACACATCTTTTTGACGTCACCTTGGCTGAACTGATTCTTTATTTTTAGACGTCCCCCCAAAATTAATTGAACGGTCTTGAATCGTGGAGTCTGTGCGGCGTTATGTAAGGGGATTACTCTGTTTTTGCCTATCCCCTGACCGTGCAGGCCGCCACACGGAGGAGGGAGGCAGGGACAGAGAAAAGGGGACTCGGGGTGGAAGAGGAGGGTAATGTAGTTAAGGTATTGGTACAGAGCTCCAGAAATAACCCAACTGCGGGCCTAATTGTACATCTCTCTTGCTCCCCTTTCCCTCTTCAGCTGCGTGCCAAGGTCCCCGACCTTATCATCCACCTCACTGGTTCCGGAAGAATCCTTTCCGCCCCCCGCGGCTGCCAAAGCTCCAACCAATACATAGAGCACAGCAGCAGACCATCTTCAGCCTCCGACTAACAGCCAAGCGCCACAACCGTTTAGGGTTGATCCCAGTGGAGCGCCCAAGTGGCTCAAACTGCCAGGTATGTTCTAATCAGCCCCAGTGTGGGCCCAGTGATTCCTTAACAAAGCTTAGCCTGAGGACCCCAGGACCCTGAGAGAGGCCTGGGGCCTCCCAGAAACCCACGTGTGACGGCAGCACATACAGTCGACAGAGACGCTGCCTCCGTTATTTGCATTCTCTTACACGCACGCAAGCGTCCACCACGTCCACGCACTGGCAGGGAAAAACACCCGTGACCGTATTCTGTGTTTTGGACGGAACCGAAAACGTCGGTAACTTTTCATGTGTGCACAAGTTTCACGTGGGGCATCGGAGAGGAATGCGCTCACTCTGTGTCCCCTGCAGCATTCCTCCATGGTTAGACAGTCCCATGCCCATGAGGGGGCCACAAGGGCCTCTTGTCTCCTGAGCACTAATGCATCACAGCCCCAGACGAAGCACAACACTCATGCGAGCACACGCACACAAACATCCAAGGACCGTGGCACCGCACTGTATATTTACTTAGCACATTCAAACATTTTGACATTTAAACACTGAGATGATGAGACAGAAAGTTATACTTACGCCTAATAACTCATGTGGCTGCAGTGTTGATGATGTTCTCATCAATCTGCTTTTGGAGGAATGACAGAAATAAAACACAGGAGATTACTTTTTCAAACTCCTGATATCAACATGTGCTTGAGATCTTTTAGGTAAAGGGAGCAGAGACCTGCAGTGTTAATAACACAAAATCATTCCATGCGGACATTTATCATCCGTGCTGTTGTTTGATGTGCCACAGAAGGCTTACATTTTGCTGCAGCTCGTGCGCTCGAATAGACGAACGCTGTTCAAGCCATCTCAGAAAAAAAGCCTGCATTTAGAAATGGGCGTATTATGATGACTTGTCTCAGACGGGACCTTAGTTTGGGCTCGAGAAGAAAGCAGCTTTTGAGATGACAGAAAGTTGGAGAGATGGGAGACACTGTGTCATTCCAGCAGAGAAAAAGCAACCGCTGACTACTGAGTGAAGAATTAGGAGGAGAAATCCAACATGATCCCGAACACACCCTCACAGAGAGTCGTCAGAAGAGAGCACATAACTGCCCCTGACAAACCCGGCACTGAGCGACATGAATAATGAAGACAGAGACTTATGAGGTTTGTGCAGATTAGAAGTTCCCTAAATGAAAACAAGGTTTAGAACATCTGTATAAGCGGTTGAACTTTGCTTTTCGCAACCCAAGCTGTGACACTGACAAGATAACACGCACTTCTTGAAAAAGCAATTACATTAATTGTTATTTCAGGCAGATATCTAACAGAAACACATCTGATTCTATGTGAAGTGCCGTGTAGAGACCAGCCAGGAGGCTGGAGACAGATCAGTCTGTGTCTCCTGGGAAAAGCCTCTCGCTGCAAAACTTCTCCAAAGCGTCTGGACTGGCTGTCGACACTCCCTGCCTTTAATGTATGATCAAGAAAAGCTTTAACTCATTACTCTCTTTAACGCCCCTCCCCATTCTTGTCCTAACTGCTTTCGTATGTTTAATAATACCGCCTTCAGATGTAATTTGTTCCACTAAGATGCATAAGTAGAAAAGTTGTACAGTAGTGCTTTACTCTCCTGGTACGGGGACGTCCAACAACTCATCCACAGGAGAAGCCAAAAAACAAAAAAAGGAAAGAGTGATTCCACACAAATGTTTTTATTTTATAAGGGAACAGTCCAAATCAATTCAAAAGGGGCAATAAAATACAATAACAATGGACAAAAATTCTGTTTTAAATGTTTTAACTAGCATATTTTACTTTTTTTCTACAAGATATTCTGTTGTCAAATTAACTCCATAGAGAGGAACAGACAGGGCATGGTTTTTTTTATTAAATATTGTAATGATTACAAAAAACAAATTTACAAGACAAAAAGCGTTTTTCTGCCCAAGTGGCCTTCATGGCATCATTAAACTAAACATCCTTCCTCCTCTGACGCCTGTGAAACACAAATCCAGCCTGAACCGTACTGAAAAGGTGCCGGGTCAAATTCCAGGTGCTGTCCTTGAGCACCTACGAAGAGCCTGGAGTTTTGACTTTCGCCGAAGTTGCTTCCAGCTGTATGAGAGCAGCGCTTGTAAGCACCAGTGAGTCACCCGAGAGCCACACAAATAAACAGTGTGAGGTGTTGTACAGCTATGCTGACTCACAGTAAAGACACGTTGGTCGGCTGCACCGCCGGTGGAAAACCATCAGAGCCACTCGGGTTAGAAAACCCCACATTACCCTCTCCCTTGTAGGCCCGACTTCCCCCTCTGCTGTGATGAAAGTAGAGAAAGCACCTCTGCTGCTCGCCTCTTTTGTTTATTTACCTTCAGAATTACACCCTGCTCCTCTTGGACCATGTTCCAATGTGTTTTGTTATGTTTCCTCTCAAATAGGATATCTACGCGTGTGGTCTCCGACCATGTTTGGCCAGCACATGCACGCATACGTGCACACACACTCCCATTCAACTTTCCCCCCTGTGCCAGAGGTCCCCTTTGCCCTTCCCCCCACCTTTAACTAAACATCGCAGGACAGCAAAAGGGAACTTCAAAGTGGCCGGAGGGGGTACTCCTTTTTTCCTGGCACTTGTCATCATCTAAGGGACTGGCTGCTCCCCTTATTACTCTAATTGCTTCCAACTGCTCCTGGAGGCTTTGATGAACGGCGCCACGGAGCATGCTGGAAGCACCTGTTGTTGCACGGAGGAGCACAGGTGGCCCTTATTGGTGCTGGTGGTGTGCAGAGGCCAACGGAACTCAATACTCAAAATCACAAAGCTCAAACCGATACAGAGGTGAAGTCTTCATGCTCTTCGAATTGGAGTGATAATTAAAACGCAGTGAGACTGAAAATATAAACAGCGATGGAAAATGTTGAGCTCAGAAACAGTAATGAACCGTGGCCATGAAGACAGAACTGTGGCTCCATCTTGTGGCGTCACTGTGCTAGAAGTCCAGGAGCTGCATTGGAGAGAGAAATACGTTAGACTGTGAAAGAGAATAAAACCATAATGTGAATGACAATACCAGAATAAATATGTAGAAACATTCCCTAATCAGGGTTGAAACATGTTGATGTTCACGGATAAAAAGTCATGTGTTAACAGTCAGGAGCTTACCAGCTGAGGTAGGATCTTCTCAAAATGTTCAATGTCGACCTGGTCACAGTCCTCAGCTTCCGCTTGTTTCAGTGACCTCATGGCAGCCTCTTGAAAGGAAATAACACAACGTTTATTATTGTAGTCCTGACCTAAAGGAGCAAATGAGAGACTGTTGGGAAAAGTTTAAAATTTCATTTGATGAGAATAAATGTGAGAAAAGTAAAAACAATGAGAGTGATAAATCACAAATAAAAATGCACGTTGATGAAAAGCTGCTGCTATTATGTATTACGACTTTCATCATGCCTAATGGGAGGTGTTTCTTCTGATAATTTACTTTTCAATGAAAAAAAAAAATTCTGAGGTTGGATAAATTTACTTTCATGTGCTCAGGTAAATTGAGTTTGACATTAACAGATGAATAAGGCCATTATAAGTTTGGGAGACAAGTAATAGTGAGAAGAAGAGGATAATGGGAGGAAATACGAAAGTGACAGAACATAAACACAGGGCCAAGCGGGAAAAACAACATAGAGGAGGTAAAAAAGAAAGTTGAATAAGTAAAACAATTGAAAAGAGAAGTGTTACCTTGGACAAAGACTTTCAGCAACTCAGCCATGAGCAGCGCTGCCTCACCACCAACTATAACACAAAAAAAATATATGTTAAAAGCTCAAAATCTGCTTTAGAGGATTTGCAGGAAGTCACTTGCTGATATCTGTTGAACTCACGTTTAGTTTTGTCTTCCTTGAAGAAACCACATAGCAGTTTGCTTACGGTTTCCTACATGAAGAGAAAAAAACACCGTGACGGTTTCATATAAACATATAACAGGTAAAGTCTAAGATTCTTAAAACAAAACGTGAAAGCTAAAATGTTGTCCACGTCCAAACAAAGGTCTGTTCAAAAAACGGCTATTTGCTGACTTTCTCTCGGATATCCACCTAAAATGTGGGACGGTGATAAAAAACGACGGGCTCATCGTAATCAGTAATGACTATGCTTTAATTCGGCAATCATAAATAGGAAAAATGTTGTTGCGCGTACCTTTTTAAAGCTTATTTCAGTCTCCTCTTCCGCCATGTTGTGACGCGTCAGACAAACTTGGCGCTCTGCGCAGCCATTGGCTGATGATACGTGACGTAACCTGCGTCATGTAATTTTTTTGATTTTATTTTGTTTTAACTAATTTCATATTAATCTCCAATTTAACATAAAATACACTTTAGAAAGTTATTTATACATTTTTCTGTGAAATTAAATCCACACCCTAGAAACTTTGTTGAATAGAAACAACTTAGTCCACTCGTTTTACTCCTCCTGTGTTTATGCTCTTTATCTAATATTTCTGGTTTCTTTCAATATTGAGCATTTAAATCCAGGAAAACAGCAAACAATCATGCAGTTTTCCACATAAGCCAAAATTTAGATGAAGTAATGCTTGTAATGTTTGAAATATCAACAAAATATCAATATTCACCAATCTTTAGCTTTTATTCACACATAAAAATAAAGATTTTTAGGAACTTTCAGAAAATTTACAGTTAGATTGTTCTCAGTTTTATTTTTCCCCATTTGGAAATGTGATTCTCATCTTTCCATATTCATAATTTCGCTGAAAGTTCCATGATCGAAGTTTTTCAATATATTTTAATGTAGGATGAAAAAAAAAGATTTATCTTATGGCTTCTTTTGTCTTCCTAATTTTTCACAAACAAAATGTTAAATTTAAAAATGTCATTGTTATGCATCCAATAAAGGAAAATTAACAACATGTTTGTTTTTGTTCAACATTTGTTCTTTGAATTTCAAGATATTCATGAAAAGAAGCTTTAATATAAGAAGAAAGTTAATGCTATGCATGTTGTTTATTGACAGTCCCAGGCATGATGAACACATCACTCAGAAATGGAGCAAAACTGAACCCGCACTGAACACCTTTATTCTTGGTCATCCTTTACCAGCTTGGATACGATCTGGCACCTCAGGCCATGTTGACGATTAAACTTCTACAACCTTTCAGAGCAATAATGAACCATATGAAGCAGCAGAAGAAATATATTCAAATCTGTCAGTTTCTTCACTCGTCTTCCAACCACTGAGCATCTTCGAGGATGTAGCCCAGGCCCATTGAGCGCCGCGGCTGAATTCTTTTCGAGACTGGGATGGCCTTCTCTTCTGGATCCTCCCCCGTCTGTCAGAGAGATCGCACATTTACACTTAACGCTCATGACAATTTCTATCTGCAAGTTGAAAGTTTCCATTTTCAAAGCTTTCACAAGAACAGGTGAAAGACAGAAGAAGATAAAAGTTGTTCTCACCGCTGGACTCACGAATCGTTTCACCTTCACTTCGGTTCCTCCGATAAAGTGAGGCCCGGCCCAGTCTGCTCGGTCCGCTTCATCCTCTGAGGAAAACCTCACGAAAGCCACTGACTTATCTTTCCCAGATCCCAGCCTCTTCACCTGCATCCAGTTTAAATGGAGTTTGTTAAGACTATCATCCTCTACCTGGGATGGCAAAAGAGAAAAGAAGAACATTAAACTGAATGTTTTTTTCTTTTTCCTTACCTTGCATGAGATGATGCTGCCCCACTCTCTGAAGTAAGCCTCGATGTATCCTTCATTTAAGTAGGGATTCAGGTCAGTAATAACCAGCCCATGGTCCTGTAGAGGGCAGGCAAATAGCAAAATAATTGCTACTTTTGTCCAAAACCATGAAAATAATTGAAAATACTGAGATGCATGTTGTACCAGTTCATATGCTTTGGCCAGTTCATCTATGTATTTCTTCGGTAAACTGATGTACACTCTTTTCTTGGTTTCCTTCTGCACTTCCATGTTACCTGGGGATGGGCAGATAGACAGTTTTAATATTAAACTTCAATGCAAGCACAGATATCGTCACTGGGGTATGATCTCCTTCTCTCAGAAGACGAAATCTGAAAGCAAGAAATCTAACTTACCGGATGTCATTTTTTGATGAGCGGAGCCTCTGCAGCTGTAGTACAGATGAAACCCACCTCCCTATGAAGTGGCTTTATGTACTGTCCCTCTGTGTCACAACAAGAAAATCTCCTCCTCCTGTCATTCCTGATGTAAGTGAAGCTCAAGGCCAAATGTTTATGACAAGTGGTCACAGGGTAGACTAACTTGTTGTGCAGCATGAGACAGAAACATGTATGGTTTTAGGGAATGGCTGACATTTCTGAGCACTTGGTAATGATGGAGTCGACAAATAGTCGCATCTGCCCTGGTTGTGTTGCAGAGATAAGTCATTTTTATTCCAGACAGTTTGACAGGCGTTCAGGGACATTCGATGAAATCTTTAGCCGTTGGTCGTTGTTTGTCAGAGAACTATGAAGAAACACAGCTGCTGAGCCCTTCTTTTGACAGGTAACCAGAGTCTGATCCAGTGGACAGACATCTACTTCTTTTTGAATTGTAGACATCAGGCACTTGTCATTTAAGCGTTTCCAGTAAATAACAGTGATCCACTGTGGTTGTCTGCAGATTTAGATACATCCCATCATCATATAGCATCCGTTTTCTTTTTTTAAAATGAGGTTTTATTGCCTTTGGTTGCAAGTCAACACAGGTCCAAGTTACACCAAAACAGTCAATGAAGGCACAAGAAGCAAATCAACCATAGCCTGAGTTGCACATCTTCACCTGTCTGTGTCATTTTCATACCCAAACAATATAGAAATGACAAAAAAACAATAAATAAATAAAAAAAAAACCAAGAAGTTCAAATTTTGTCACCCCTATAAAGAAAATAACAGTAATCCTTCTTTTGTTATTCACCAATCACAAACTCACTTCTTTGACCCAAGGCAACAATAAGTTGTAATATTTTCAGTGCACAATAAAAGAAACAACATTCTAGGAACAGGGGAAACTCGTTCAGCCATAAACTGAGGGAAGAGCAAAAACAGGAAAAATATTCAAGTTAAACACGTTTCTTTTCGAGGATTTACACCAAATGAATAAGAAAAGAGATTAAGTTCTACTGTAGAGAGCACCTACCTCATCTGTGAGAGGAAACCGGACTATTCTGTCCAGAAAGCTCTTGTAGTTTGGAAATGAGGAACTTTTTGTCCATGCCCTCCTGTATTTCAGATTAAATATACATAATCACTGTCATCATATCGGACACATGGCATACATTCGCATCCACATTGTTTTGTGTTGGAGTAGGTGTCACTTTATTCAAATTTTCTACAAATAATCAGATTATTAAGTGAATAGATTCAAATGTTTTGTATTGTTGTCTCTTGTGAACCAATTGTTGAACACTTGAACTAATTCCAGTATTTTATTGTGTGCATGTTAGGTGCCAGAAACAGAAAAACATACGTTTTCAATATGCTTCTCTAACCGGCTGATGATCGTCCTCTGGCCATCAACAATCTGGGTTTGAATGTAAATCACAATTCTGAAAAATGTAAAATAATAAACAAAACAGATTAATCAATGTTTTCAGAATATTTGTAAGATTAGTGTTAAAAGTGGTGTTAAAAGAAAATAAAACAGCAACTACAACTCACAGAAAAACTCCAGTGGTGAGAAATAGGAAGAGCGGATTCTCTACCAGATACTTGTAGGCCCAGGTGAGCCAAGACAAAACTGGGTGAGTCTTTTTTAGTTTTTGAGCCCAGAGCCAACTGGATTCGTACATCACGGTGAGGTTCCTGAACGGACCGCAGGACTGCGAGGGTTTGATCCTGTGAATAACAGACAGAAAGCATCTGAGCGTATACAGTCGGGATTGCAACTCTTCACTTCGTCTCGCTCGAACGAAAACAAGTAATAGTTTTAAAAAAGAAAAATGGGATGAAGTTATCCCATTTTGAACAAATAAGATATATTTAAATATAAACAGATCTCAGAGTTGATGTGATGAAACCATCTAGTTTTTTTTTGCTTTGCTTTATCCAAAAATTACTTCAGAAAATGACAACAAACCAATTTTATAAGTACAATGTATAGAAAAATAGAAAACTTCCACTTCATAAGAACAGAGATCAGACAACTTGTTGTTCTGGTTGTGGGCAGACGTTTATTTCTTGTTCGAATTTGTTTTTAGAAAGCTATGTGGCCAAGCATGCACACAATGCTGTCGCGAGTGGAACTCACATCCAGACCGTGTAGGTGACAGACACCGCTGCGCCGAGAAATGACGGGAAGCACAGCAGAGACAGGAACAGGGTCGTCATTTGAGTGGCTCTCCAGGGCTTTCTGGAGGCCCGGTAGTTCACCATCACGCTGCTCTGCGGAGGAAACAAGGAATTTAACGTTGACAGTTTTAGTGATGATTTAAGTACAACAATTAGCTTCTCACGCTACGCTGTATTTAGGATTATTTATGGACTGCGTTTTGTGTTCTGATTGTAATATTTCCTGCACCAACCTTCTTCATGTAAAAGAGCACAAACAGTCTTGTTATTTGTACAGCAGGGAGCAGTGGAGCGAACAGCACCCCGAGCCTGGGGAGAACGATGGACAATCAAAATCATTTTCATTGTCATTTTTTGGGACACATTTAAAAAAAATGATCATTCGGTTACCAAGTCAGAGTTTGTCCATATATGAGCTCCAGCACGTTGCGTGCAATGTCAAACACCGGCTTCCTGTTCCTCCTCTGCCTGTTCCCAGAACAAAGTCTTGAAAGGAAAAAAAAGCCCCTTTGTTAACTTTGAGTTTTACAGCAAACAGCAGGTTGAAGTTATTTGACTGACAGACGCTCGCCTCCAAAAGTACTCTCCAATTAAAGTGTAGAGTGATGTGCAGATGAAGTCCATGAGGAGCAGCCGATAGAGTTCTTGTCCTACAAAACTCTCCCAACACTGCAGAAAGACACAGAGAGGAAGCATGAATGGAGTTACACCGTCATTATTATTTTTTATTTAGAGCATGAAGAATCTTGAAAAGGAGAGTGGGTTGTATTCCAGATCTCATGGTTCACTCCTGCTTGGGTGGAGAGCTGCAACGTTCAGGATCAAAAGAGCCTTTTCTGTCACTTTCCACCAAATAAAACACACCGACAGCCCTGAAACATGTTTTAACTTTGAAATGCAGTCAAATAAATTTGTAAAGTTCTCCTATATCTGCTGTTTTACTTTGATCATAAGTTTCTTTAGTAAAATGTACAATTTTTACCAGTTTCACCTTTGTAAAAGCTCTTCAATATTTTGTTTTCCTTGTTTTCACCATGTGTTGAATTTTTTTTTTAGCTTTTCTCATGGTTTTTAGCTATTTTTGTGACATTAGTTCCGTTTTCTGCAGACAATACTTCTTTGAATCCTAACACTGCATCTTTCTGGGAATTAAGTCTGCCAGATGACTCAGAGTAGCTGCATCCTATAGTTTTAAATATGAGAATGATAATCACCTGTAGACCACGACTTTCTGGTTCCACAGCAATCCTCCCCAGCCAGCGGTAACACAGCACTCCCACGATGCTGACCTTCAGCAGAAGGTTTCTAGGAAAACCACGTTGACATGCTGAGCTTAGAATAGCATCAACAATAAGTCACGACAAGAGTTACGACATTGCAATACTTTATGTCGCAATATTTTAGATATTTTCAAATTCTCATTTCTGTATTTTTTTCTGAATATGGGTGTAAAAATGTGCACTTTGTTTCCAGAATCACCAACATTACATCGATTTTTTAATATTTTAATATCAACACTTTTGCTTGCAGATAACATTTCCGACATTTTAACAGGAACATGTCGAAGAAGATTCGCTGCGGTTTATTTTAGTCACCTGAATACGGAGATATAGACGCATGCAGCAGATGAATCAGTATTCTTGACGTACGCGAGGTTGAAGAGGCCCGGGAGCAGCAGGTTGATGGCCGACACCGCTGCAGACAGAAGCAACAAGAGCTGCAGCTCAGACTCTTTCCGGGGATCATCTGTAATGGAGATCTGTGGAGAAAATACACAGTAAGAGTGAAGCGCACGTCTGCAGAACTGCTGCGTTGCCCTACAGTGTTGTTAATTCCATCTCTTCTTTTTTGTGGAGCTGAAGGAGTAGTGGGAACTGAGTTCGAAGTATGTTAAATTAAAGGTATTAACGCCCAGGAAAGTAAAGAATGAAAGGGATGCTCATCTCGTATCACATCGAGTCAAATCTCCGAGACAATCTCAGCTCAATACAGTTTGATTTGCACCAATAACATCAGAGAAATCTGGAGGTCTGTTTCGTTTCCAGAGGAGGCGATCTGCTTCATGAGACAGAGGGAGTCATCTTCAGATCACAGGGTTTCCATGTTCAAACCCCAATCTAACCTTGCTAGACAAAAAAACCCCTACCCAGTCAAGCATCTAAACAGGAAAGAAAAAGGAGAAGTAGATAAACAGTTGAATGGTTCTTTTTCGTCATTTATTTTTGTGGCAAGCCTGTAAAGCTGCTTTGTTACATGGAATCTGCTGCCAGGTATGACTGCTGTTGTGCAACTGCTGCAGGTTTTCCTCTGACCTCCGACAGGTGGTGGATTCCTAAGGCGCTCAGGGAGATGCAGACCAGACAAATCATCCACGTCGCCACGTGAAAGAAGAAGCGCGAGAGCCGCTGCATGCAGCTCCGTGACTTTTCTCCTCTGATCATCTCAGACAGCTGCTCCTGTGGAAAGATGGGCCTCCGTGAGGTCGTGTCAGCAGCTCCGCGAAATGTTTGTCTCAAAAGGTGTAATTTTGATGTGACAGAGAGTCACGTAACACTGTGAATTTGCATGAAAGTTAACGGCACGCCTCAGTGACTCTGACAGAACATTCAAATAATTGCCTACTTTTAGCTGAGTGCTGATTTTCTCAGACTGAAGCCTGACGGAAGCGTGTTTGCTGACTTTAAAGTCCCAGGAGCAGAAGACCTTCACCGCCAGAAAGCCATTGGACTTGAGGACTTGAAAATGTTTCCCAAAGGACTTGGAGATGCTGCAGGAGATCAATGTGATCAACAAGCACAACCCTTTACAACTAAAACCAAACAGATGCTCATGTTATTCACATACCTGTAGACCAGGAAGATGCAGATGACGAAGAAGGCGATGACGATGGTGAAGAAATATGCTGTAGATATGCTGTACCCGTAGGTGTTGCAGTCATTAGACTCCTCCGTCGGACAACTGTCAGTGGGGGTGTGGCTGTAGTAGCCATAAAACATCAAACTCTGAGAGAGATAACCCTGATGAAGATGAGAAATTCAGTTCAGACAAGATCTGGAAACAAACTGCTTGGATGTAACGTACAGAGATCTCACCGAGCCGGTGAACAGCCAGACCCCGGGGAAGACGTCCAGCTCGTGGTCGTACGGAGGAGGCGCAGGAGGAGGGTGGATGGCTTGAGGGAAGACCACAAACAAGCCGTTGATGATGAAAATCAGGAGGTTCAAGAACAGCAGGGTTCTCAGAAACAGGAAGTAGGAGAGCACTCCGGTCCCGTGGCGTCCGCTCAGCCTCTTCATGGGCGAATGCCACAGCTGGAGGGAGCTGAAGGCGGTGAGGCAGCCGAACAGGCAGTGACGCCAAGTCTGAGGGGGGAAATTCTATCAGCATGTCGAAGATACACAGCAAAAAAAAAAAAAGCTTCATTAAACACTCTTTGACCTACCCTTGATATGTACATGCATATATTAGCGTAGCATGGAACATATCTGATGATTGTTGAAGTTTCAGCATGAAAAGCAAGCTGCCTGGTAAAAGATGGAGGATGAAAAGCAGAGGTCAAAATATCTTTTTTAAAAAAGAACCATTTCCTGGAGTTGAGTCTCTCACAATGCTGGTGTCACATGCACCTGAGCTTTATCTTCTCTGCCAGGCTCAGGGGCAAGGATCGCAGTTTGCGTGTGCCGTCAGACGCTGAAAGGCCTCGGAGGGAGCAGACCAACTGGTCGTCACCGCTTCCTGTGAAGCGGAGGTTCAGACGACCATATGATCCACCACAACCGTGAAAGATGCTGAAACAGCTTTAAAGACAGCTGGAAAAATTCAGCTTTAGCTTTGGTTTCTTTTACATCTACTGTTCACCTTCAGGACTGATTTCCTCCACCTCTGCTTGGACGATGTGATCCTGGATCGGTCTGAAGGTCTGAGGAGGATCATGGGATACGAGCTGACGTGGGCGCGGCTGAGATGAGCGCCTCGTTCGACGGGAAACCACCGAAGACGGGCTTTTTAGCTCTGTCGACATGAGGGCATTGCTTTAAACATCTGCATGAGTGTTCTGCTGCAGCGAGAAGAGGAATCCTCACCAGCAGCTCGACTCTGCCTGGAGGAGAGCGCCTTCAGAGCTGCAGCCGAGCAGCTGTGTCTCTGCAGAGCGTCAACGGTCTCAAAATCCCCCTCACTTGAGGTCGACAGGCTTTCTAAAAATAGCATCATTCTGAGAAGTCTCTCAACACCAACCAGAGTTGCCCCTGTCCATACAGCAGCAAATGTCATGCTTTTTTTTTGTATCGTTCTATTGTTCCGAGGGGAAAACAGCATTTTGAAAGTGGGATTAATTAGAATGCCGTGACAAGCACACTTTTCGTACCTCTGCTTTCTCTAAACACTTGCATCTCCAGGGTTTCATTCCATCTCCGCTTGCTTGCTCCTGGATCTCTGACGGCCTCGAAGAAATACTCCTCACCTGATTTATCCTCTCCCAGGTTTCTGCAAATGCGGAAAATGAGCAACACCCCCAAGCCCTGGCAGTTTTTATTTATGCAGTACTTAATGCGGCAATATTGTCTTACACATTAACAAGTTTTGTGTGAATCTTCAACGCGACATTAGTTCTGATAATGTAGATGTTTTTTTTCATGATCTGAATGATGAACGTCAAGAGATCATAAAGTAACATCAAGCACAAATAAAGATGCCTCAATAAGCATGACTGACAGATGGCACAGACTACATTCTGCAGCTAAGAATCAGAAAACCACAAACGAGAGGAGTGCTCAACTGAAAATGTTAACTGAATAAGTAGAATTTGGATCATGTGTAGCCTACTTTTAAAAGTATAATTCTTTCTATAATTTATTTTCCTTACTTGAAGATTTTAAAGTATTTTTACTTGTTGCTGATTACCTCAGCAATATAACAGTACATCACAATAATACACGCTTGAGTAATACACACTTTATTAAAAGACATGGTTAAACCATTGCTGAATAAGATCTATATTGTATTTTATGCATCCGAAGATGTGCAGGTTTTGTTCAGGTTGTTTGATGTTTCATGAACATTGAATTAAAAGTTGAACTTACTCATAGTCAGAATCTGTGTCACTCGTGTCGATAGTGAAGTCCACGCTGTATGCCATGACTCCCGATGACCAGTGTTCACTGGAAATACACAGTATCTGTCAGTCGCATGGAGCAGAGGGTTTTCTCTGAAATCAGACTATTGATCCTTACCGTTACGTGTTATCCTCCGGTGGAACGCTGCTTCACAAAGACATTGGTAAAATATGCTGCTGTGTTTCCTGTGATAACGTCATGTGAAACCGTCTGTCTTCAGACTTTATCACATCAACTTCCTCATTAGGTAGTAGAAGTGGAAGACAAATGCAAATGTAAGACAGTAGCCTTTATTTAAAAAAAGACAACAAAAGTCATAATTTGTGCATCTCTGAGGTTTCTCTGTCTTTTATTCACACAGCAGTGTGTCTTTTGCCTGCATCCAATGAAGTGCAGGAACAGGTTTAAAAAAGCAATAGTTAATAAAATGAGTAATAACTCAGTCATTATCTTCAATAAGTGGAAAAAAGTTAATAATATCAATGCTACAAGTTGGTCTTTTAGCCAAGTATTGTGAAGAATTATGTAAAACCTGAAGAGTTTTTCAGCACTGCTGAGTACATTTTAGAAACAGTGTTTCAACCTCCATTCAAGGTTTTTGATTTTCCCTTTTGAACCCTGTATTTGAAATTTACTCCAGCTTCAAAAACAGTTGTGCAACTCCCATACAAAAATAATTTGTATGGGAGTTGTGTTAACTAACCAAACATTCACAATCAGTCATCCCCATGAACTGAATTAAAAAGGAGTGCTCAATGAGGTGCAGATGCTTAAATTAAACGAGACAAATCCGGACCCTCGTTTTGGAGAATTCTGCACATGACAGAAAGCTGAGGAGGAAATGGTGATTCAACACCGCCACCTAGTGTTGACCGATGGCAACACTCACTGAAATACCGCACCGGGGAAGTTGACTGATTTCCGAGGCGTCCGTGAACGCGCCGCAGCAGGGGCGGTCTTAAAAAGTTGTCAGGAAGCTTTATGTCAAACTGAAGCTTCCCGTCTCCTGACAGGGAAAAGTTTTCAGCTTGTTCAAACACGCCAGGATACGGCCTTTTTTTGTTTGTTTATTTCTTTGTTTGTTTGTTTCCGGGTGAAAGATGCAGAGCAGCGCTTACGGGGCCTCTCTGGCCGGCGGTGCCTTCGACCCGGAGAGCTTTATAAAGCAGCCGCAGACGATCCTGCGCTGTGTGAGCTGGGTGAGTTAGCGTCGGAGTTAACAGATGTTCGCTCCACACTCACTATTTAATGACATTTCTTAAAACCAGTACCCACTGCCAACACGGGACACAAGCTGTCCGTTAGGTTGAAATAGTAAATAAACTTCAAACTGAGTGTGCTGATAATATTTGGAAGCAGTCTTTCATATTTGCTAACGGTAGTTAGCATATCCTCTGCTGTGTCACTGCAAAAACAACCACCTGATGAGAGCCGATTAATTTAGTATCAGATATTTATTTAATGTTTGTATCTTTAATTGCGATTAAAAGAAGTCAAATATGCATAAATGTGTCGTTGTTGGGTTTTTTTTTCTGGGTCAGCTGCAAAGATCCGGAAATGAAATCATTGTTATCGTCATCTGTTGTCACCTGCAGGTCGGGTGAAGTTTGCATGTTGGCACCTTAACGATTTATTATTTAACCACGCAGCTTTAGCAGACCTCTTTCCCACGATAATAAAGCAATATTTATGTTAAACATTAACTGGATTTCTACCCTCTGTACTGCCTTTTTGTCTCCATTGTCAGTGTGAACAGATTTGGGAAAAAAAAATCCATCCTGTCCAGAAGCTTTACATCTGTAATACATGTTTTCTGCAGCTTCAGTCAGTCTTAGTCCAAATCATGAGGGAAAAGTGGATCATTTAACATTTCAAGACATCATTAAAATATCCCAGAACGGATTAAAATTATTTGCTGTGAATCAGAAGATGGAGTTATTTTTTCAAGTGTTGTCTACAGTATTGAAATTAAGCCAGATATGAAACTTAAGTGCTGCCATCACCTGCTTGGTTCTGCTTGTCTGAACTAGTTTGACAGATGTTGGGTACTTTTTTCTTGCTTTAACTCGTGATATGAATCATGTCCTTCTGCAGCTGTTAGATCTTAATTCCCCCCTCTCTGTGTCTCTTTATTGCAGTTGTTCTCTATTGTGGTCTTCGCCACAATCACAGCAGAAGGATACATCAATATACCGTCCTCCACGGATGTCAAGTGCATGTTCAACGATAACGACGGCGCCTGCAGCTTCCCCATGGGAATTGGAATCCTGGCCTTCCTGGGTTGTGTTGTGTTTCTTATATTGGATGCCTACTTCCCACAAATCAGCAACGCCAAAGAGAGGAAGTACATCGTGATAGGGGATTTGATCTTCACAGGTGAGTTGGTTTTAATTTTCTCCCGCATGCTGGAATGAAGGAAATCTTGTCATCACTTCTCATCTCTGCCGTGTTTTTTTTTCCTTTGATCGTGGGACAGGCGTCTGGGCCTTACTGTGGTTCATCTGCTTCTGCTTCCTGTCAAACCAGTGGGCGAGGACTACCGTGTCAATAAGAGGGGACGCCGCCCGGGCCGTCATCGCCTTCTCCTTCTTCTCCATCTTATCCTGGGTGAGCTTTGCATTCCCGCCACGTGTCGCCCAGTCTCCAGGGGAAAATCATGTTGACACTGTGCATTTCTGCAGGACATCAGTGCACATGTTTTGTTTTTAAAGACCCAATACTTAATATGTAAAATGGTAGACTATATCTTAATTATCTCAAAGTGAAGTGGAAGTATGTGCAATGGAAACAGAGCAGCAGAAGAAGTCCAGAGAGTCTGAGAAACTTGTCATTTGTTGTCAAGTAAAGAAACTGTTGCAGTGATGGTAGAAAAAACAAAGACATCTAATGTTGGCTGAAAACGTAAATCTGGAGGAACAGAATCAGATGATTCTCGAACAGCAGGTGCTCACAGTGTCATAATAGCTGGGCGGGGAAAATAAAGAGGTTTATGTTTCCTCTTCACGATGCATTTAAGGGCAGATCCGACTTCTGCTCAAGTGGACTGTCTAGTTTGGAAAGTACCTCACATTTGCTTTCACTTTGATTTGAGTTTCCAGTTTGAAGACTTTTTTTTTTGAAGGATAATGTTACTTTGCGTTTACTCTTCTGTCCGTCCACTCAGCCAGAAAGGCAGGCGGCTGCTAACAATGGTTTAAAAGTATGTTTTTGCATTATCGGAGCAAAACACAGAGGCGGAACATGCAAACTCCACAAAGAACCTCAGTCTGGAGACATTCTCACAATGGGACATGAGAGACAGTCACTACATCCACGAGAGGGCAACCTCTGTCATTCAATAGAAAAAAAAAAAAGCCCTGAAAATCAACTTAAATGTCGATACGATCTTCTTCCCACAGGGCCTCCTGTTCTACTTTGCACTTAAACGATATCGTGAGGGAGTGACCGACATCAACCAGGAGTACAGCGACCCCGCCAACGACAGCAGCTCTGTGTACCCACCCTACGCCGTCAGCGGCCCCACCGGCTACCAGCAGTCGCCCTTCTCCAGCAGCCAGCAGCAGCCGGGAGAGTACCAGCCGCCATCTTACTGAAGGCCGGACATTCACGTGCATAAATGCCACCAGGAAGTTTGTTTAGTTTTTGTTTTTTTTTCTTCTTTTAAATAAAGACATATGCCAATGGTTCCATTTACACAACGAGCTGTTCCCCGCACTCCAGCTTCGTGTTTGCATATTTTTGGGTACACTAATTTTCTTTTAGTTTGGTGGATTTTTGCTGCGCAGGTGAAATTGTTTTATATCATTTAAAGGTTACTGTCTCAGTCAGTTGACGCTTCTGTTCTTACACCAAAACAACTTATTCCGATGCCCCTTTTTATTAGTTTGGAGTGCCGATCGAGAGCCAAAGTGCTTATCAGTTCAAATTGACAACACTGTACCGTTTCAACAATACAACAATTACAATAGTTGTTGGCCGTCACAGCAAGCTTCATTTTATTAATCACTTTGTGCAATGATAATATCCTCACGATCAACTACTGCTGTGTTTATTTCACTTTTAAACAAACCACTTTAAATAACTGTTATGCACTGAACAACAGTTTCTCTTTGTGGTTTCATGTTTTAAATCCATTTGTGCTATAGTTTAGCTGATTTGGGTGTTTTGAGTTTGAAAAAGCAAAAGCCTAACGCACATCTTCTGAGTGTCAGCAGCTGCTTCTGCCATATTTCATTACACTTCATGGCACACTGGTGACATATTTATTATTTGTTCAGTCTTATCATCCAAAGGATACATGATAAACCAGTTTTTTTTTTTTTTTTTTACATCACTTGTCCCGCTTGTGCAGTGCGGTTGTACACTTCCACTGTTTGACTCAGTGCCTTTACAGTAATTCCCAAAGTGCCTTAACAGAATGTCCTGTATCACTCAGGTGTGCCAAATAATAATAAAAAAAAAAAAAACGTATGGTTTTTGAACCCCTGGCTGTGCCTGTGCTTTCAAACTTCATCCTCCTCTATCTTCAGTGCAGCTCCTGTGTGCTCCTTTGACAAATATTTGAGCAGCGATTGCATTGGTGAGTGCGGAACAACAATTGACTCAAATTCAGTGTTTAACGCAGGCATGACATCCAGCTACCGAACAGGAAGAGGCAGAGCCATGAGGGGACGTGGAAGAGAAACTTTAAATAAATTGTGTTTGTTCAGTTGTATCATGAATGTATGAGTTGTCAGAGTGGAGACGTCCTGATCAGGCTAATTACTGCTTGTACCTGAAGGTGTACAGTTGCTTTATCAGAATTTCTGTTGTGTAAAATAAAAACATTTTTGCATTAGTGTGATCTGATGTAATCCATGATTTTCTGTTAATTCAACTTGCATTGTCCTGGCTTTAGTCTTTGATTAAATTTTAAAAGATGTTTTATTTTGTATGTTCCTGTCGTGATGTAGTTTCAATTGGTAAAGAAGGGGTGCTTTTAAAATACTGCTTTAACACTTTGGAAACAGCCATTTCATGAAATCAGTAAAATAATCAAATAATGGACTATCAAATCAAATAGGACCCTTTGGATGGCATGATCAGTCCATGTGTGTCAATGACACATAGTTCAAATAAACAGTCTGTTATCATCTTCAATGTACTAAGTTGTTGCTCATTCAACCTTTAATAATTTTCAATGTATAGGAAAGCAATTTAAACAGAATATAATTGGGGATTTTTTTTTTTCATCAAGAAGCCATATGATTGCTTTTTTGTAGATGGTGCTGTGTGAATAAAATTGAATTTAATTTGAATGAATACTGAAGCAGTGTGGGGTTCAACAGATGTTCTGGCTTTTATTAGGCCTCTTAATGTATTACCAACCCTCTGTTAAATTCTTTAAGCTGGATTTATTGTAAAAGATGAAGCTCCAAAGATAACATCTAAAATAAAGCTCTAAACTGGTGTTTTCTGGACACAAATTTGATATTTTGTAGTCTCGAATTAGTATAAAAACGAATATATTGGGGCCATGTGGCAAAGGTGAGCACAAGTCCATGTTTTCATTCACTGGCTGGGTCTCTCAGTGTGGAGTTTGAACTTCGGGGACACAAATCCATATCTGTTGTGCTGTTATGGAAAAAAATTAAATTTTTATTTCATTATTTCTCCATTGTCAAATAAATAAAAGTTTCCCAAATGAATTCTTGCAGGTAAAAACGAAGTGTTTCCAGGAAGACATGTTGTACCCATATTCCCGACAGTCCCTGAAGGCAGCATTACTCGCTCCGTCGACGTCCTCGCTGTTCAATGCTTACGTCATCGGCGCAACCAGGAAGTGATGACCTGCTGTCCGGGACAACGCAGCGGGAGAAGGAGCCCGAGAAAGGAGAGTTTTTAAACATATCATGATCATCCGCGAGCTGCGGCCGCCGGTGGCCTGAGAGCTGGACAGCCACGTTCCTCTCGGTGAGTACGGAACGTGTTGTGTCCTCTGTCTGTGATGGCATCCGACCGTTAGGCGCCGAGGTGAGTGAGTGAGTGAGTGAGTGAGTGAGTTTATATATGTCTAGTACACTCACGAGAATCTTAATTCTCTTCATTTACAAACCACTATAAGTGGGACACCTCCCAGATGTGCAGCAAGATCAGTTTTACCCACAGTTCATGTTTCTGTCGCAAGTCAGCATCACATCGCCACCCTGGCTCTTCTCATTGGATGCAGTCCATGTGAAACCAGACCTGCAGTGTCGTGCACATCTGCTCTGTAGTATTTGACATGCAGATGATTTAAAATCGGCCTCAAAGCACTTAGTAAACCGTTTATGGGCCTCACACACTCTCCCTGTCTGTTTGAAGTCTTTCCTTTGAAGGCCACCTCCACAGCTGTTCCAGCTCAGAGCTTCAGTGCAGATTCTGTATTGTCAGGATACTGTACATATAGCCATTTGCATTGTGTCATTAGAGGTGGTTAAAACTACTGATATTCTTATCTAATCTAAAAATGAATGGGCCTTCATGTACAGCACACCTTTATAACAGTTACTTTCACCCATGTGTGCAAATATCATTCACACACTTATCCACCAAAGGGTGATGGCGGCTGTGCAAAGTGCTCACACAACATTTGGATGGGATCAAACATAACCTGTTCGACCTATCATTCATAAAGTTGCTTTGAACATTTTTTACATTTTTACACCCAGTGTCAATTCGAAAGAAAGTACAGATTGTGTGGAATAAAAGTAAACAAGTTACTGAAGGAAACAGTATTGCAGAGTGTGTACTTTATTTCTTACCTCTACATGTCACTGAGCAACTTTACAAGCCACCCTTCCTTAAAAGTTTTGTGTATTTGAATGATTGTTGGTAAATTTGTGAAGACATTTTTTTAAATTGTGTCACACTGTCCGCAAGGGTAAAACCACCCAGGAGAAACAAAAGAGTAGTCAAATCACATCAAATCAAATCAAATCAAATCTGTCCATTCAAAGAACAAACATTGCAGCAGAAGTGAAAAAATCCTCTTGTCCTGCCAAAGTACTGGATTATAGATTGTAATAATAATACTGTAATCAATTAACTATTGCATTACCAGCTACATGACCAGGTAAGATGTTTCTTAAACCTACACTAAGGAACTTTTCAACCTTAATAAAACATTTTAATATCTTTTGTGATGATACTTTGACTTACAACTAGTTGAATGACCCCTCTGTCACGGGCTGAGGGCGTCAGTATTGCTTTCACTTGGACTGAACAGCTGTGAGGAGGGTGGTAGGAACCCTGCACACTAACAAGCTCCAAATGTGCGGACTGCTTTACGGCATGCGTCACATCACGATATAACATTGTTTAGCCACCATTAGATTCATTTAGATCATTACCTCGTCGCTATCCATCCTTCACACAGCCACTGGAAACAAATGTAGGCGAGTTCAGTCCAACAGCATGCCACCGGGAGCAGCAATTTATGACACCACGTGCTCGGCCTCATGGGAACTGTAGTATTCGGTCAGGCAAAACACTACCGCTTTTGTCCACTGGCGCCGCCAAAATCAACGAAAACTGAAAGTTCCTTAGTGTTGTTTTAAATAAAAAATGACTCTAAACTTACCAATTTTGAAAAACACTCAAAGAAGGATGCTCAAAATCTCGAAGTGAGATATTGCTGTAAAACTGTTTGCACTCACAAACAGTGAAAACCAGCTTGAGCTGCTCTGATGTGGCTTCATGTCTCTCCATGACTATTTGAATTAAAGAGGAAAGGACTCAATCCGTCAATACCAAAGCAACTTGGCATCCCGGTCCGGTGCTCTAATCAGGCTGATCTCTGGCCTCAGTCCACTCCCTGCACTCCAATCGATTGCGTCACAAGAGCGCCTCTGTTATGTAGCATTCATGTGAATGTGGAGAGCAAAGGTTAGCCTTTGACTGTTGTTTCGCTTGCAGCACTTTGCTTTTGCACTCTCATCCTGGTCAATGATTTTGTATAGGTAGGCAATTGCCTGTGAGTTGTGTGTTTGATGATAACTTTGTCGGGCTTGACCCTTTGGACCGGCTCATAAGCCTCCAAGTGTAGGCAGAGTTCAGCAGCACTTGAACAAAACCCAGCCATGGTCACTCTGCTAATAGTCAGAGCTGAGGGACAGTTCAGAGATCAGGTGTGATTGTGGAAGTAAAATAAATGAAAAAGCAAGACCAGCCTGAGAGCAGGAGGAGACAAAGAGGTAAGCCTCATCTGATCGTATTTCTTTTTATTGTGTTTCCTTCAAGTATATTGGAAGAACCAGTTTTTTTTTTAAAAGAGTTGAGCTTATTTCCTCAGAGAAAACAGGCACAGTGTCTGGCAGCGGAGTGTTGAGCCTCAATCCTGCTGCCATAATGAAGTCCTGTTTGGCTCAGGCCGGTTAATGAAAGAGTCTTTCAGCTCCTGCTTTCCGTTCAGGAAAAATGCTCCCCATGTTTATGTCACAGAAGGTGACGCTCCCGATGCTCGGAGGCTGCCGGAGCGAGATGGAGAGCAGAGCGCAGCCGAGTGGTTTGTTCCTGTTGAAGAACAGACCCTCTCTTCTGCAGCACAGAGCTGTTTGGGAGTGTTGATTCAGCTGAAAGGTCACATTAGTTTACCACAGTCAGTGTGTGTATGAAAGAATATCACAACTGTATCAGGCTGGACTTGATTTACATTTGAAGCAAAGTGTTGGAGCAATTTTACATAACCTGTAATAATCAAAGGCAAATTTCAAAGTAGACTGCAATTTAGTTATATATTCTATTGATTCTGTTGATCAATAATAATCTAAATGAGATAAAACAAAGGCAATTTTGTGCTGCTGGTATCTCTTACAAAGACAGGTTCCAATTAAACCTCTCCCATTTATTCTTTAAATACATTTTTGCACCACATAATTACCATACCAGAAGCATTTGAGCAGCAAAGGTAAAGGAACGATGCCTGAAGCTCTTCGCTGCTAATGTTGTATAACCTGATTATTCCTGTTAGTGTCGCCCTTTTAGTCACTGGAAATTTACCAAGGTTACTGATCAAGCACAAGAAAATGGAGCACTAGTATGATGTGTATGGAACAGTTGTTCAGAAGTTAGTTAATGATAAAGAATTGATCATTTTGAGCCTGTTGTTTTCATATTGGGCCACTAATGGGCGCTGTTAGTTCTAGTAATGAAATCAAACATGTGCGCAGACAATACGCTGTAAACATCAACAAGGGCGAGTATTAATATGGACAGACCACCGAGCTGGATTGCTATTAATTATTGATATTGCTTTAAAGAAAAAAAGTGCAAATCAATTATGTGTCCGAGTTTGTTTTAGCCATTTAAAAAAGCTGGAGCTCGCTGTGTCTGAGAAGTTTGAATGTATTCTAAAAGAGGACAGCTTTATGACAGCAGTAGGTGTGACCTGTGTCGACCCACCTTCCCTTCATTGTTCCAGTGCGAGCTCCTCCCAGCCTCCGCGTTGACATAAAGCACGCCGCTCTTCCCTTGATCCCCATTCAGCTGAAAGCCAGGCCTCGTCTCGCTACGCACCGCGTAATGTTTACCTTTAATAGATGAGCGACTCTAAGCTGGCGATCACCAGGATGAAAGGTGTCTGTGCGGAAGAAGTCGGTCAGCTTATGGAGAGTATGTCGGTAGGATTTTTCTAATCTCACTCGCCATAGTGCTGGCAAACTTCAACAACTTTAGCGTTAACTTTCCAGGTTGTCATATCTTCTCAGCACGTAATGAAAATAATTTCATACGGGTGTATCCAGATGTCTGCGTCTTGCTCAGTTTTCTTAAGAGGCAAAGGAAGACAGGATTTCAACCACACCTTGCAGTAGGGTTCTAGATTTGCTTTATATGAGTAAACAAACAGGTGTAACAAGTATTTCCTCCCCGGTGTAGATCGCAGATGAACAAGGGAGTCAAAGACTGTGAACACTGCTGATCGTCTGCCTGTGTGTTCGACTGTAGGTCAATCCAGAGCCTCGTCCTCCATGCCTGCTTCCTCAGGCTACACTCGAGTGGAGCAGGATGAGCCGATGAACCCGCTGCGTATCTCTGTCGGAGGCCTCCCCATGTTGGCTTCCATGGCCAACACCACCGACCCGCGTTTCCGCCTGAAGTGGCGGCCCATCGTGGTGGTGGCGGGCCTGCTGCTCCTGCTCCTGCTGCTCTTCATGCACCTGACGGGCCTGCGCTCCCGCCCGTCCGGCGGCTCCATGAGCTGGAATTCCGGGAACGCTGGCAACCAGAAGTTCACCTCCCAGTACAACTACACCTACCCCCTCAGCCCGCCCGAGCGCACGCCGCAGGGCACCCGCTACCGCATTGGCGTCATCGCCGACCTGGACACGAACTCCCGCAGTGAGAAGGAGCTGACGTGGTTCAGCTACATGCGGCGGGGTTATCTGCTGGTGTCCCAGAGTGGCGACAAGGTGGCGGTGGAGTGGGACTCGGACCGGGTCCTGCTGGAGAGCCACATGGCGGAGAAGGGCAGGGGCATGGAGCTGTCTGAACTGGCGGTTTTCAACGGGAAGCTCTACAGCGTCGACGACCGAACGGGAATAGTCTACCGCATAGACGGAAACAAGGCGGTGCCCTGGGTTATCTTAACTGACGGCGACGGCAGTGTCGCGAAAGGTTTGTGCAGATAATACTCAAGACCTTCTAAATTTCATTTTCTGGATCGTTGTGGAACTGAAACTCGTATTTGAGTGCTGTTCTTTCTTCTCTCGGTAGGGTTCAAAGCCGAATGGATGGCAGTGAAGGACGAGCATCTGTACATTGGTGGTCTGGGAAAGGAGTGGACGACCATCGAAGGGGAGTTTGTCAACAACAACCCGGAGTGGGTGAAAGTGGTGGGCTTTCGAGGGGACGTTCAGCACGAGAACTGGGTTCCTCACTACAAGTCCATGAAAAATGCTGCAAAGATCATCCCACCAGGTGAGGATCGATCTCTGCAATCCCTGGCAACCACCTCGGGTAATTTCTAATGTGCTTAACCATTATTTATTTTTTTATAATCTCGGAATCGTCGCAGGCTACTTCATCCACGAGTCTGCAGCGTGGAGCGACAACCTGCAGCGCTGGTTTTTCCTCCCGCGCCGCGCCAGCAACGAGCGCTACGAGGAGACGGCGGACGAGCGCCGCGGCACCAACCTCGTCCTGAGCTGCTCGCCAAACTTCGAGGACGTCGTCGTGAGTCGAGTGGGTCCGCTGAATCCCACCCACGGCTTCTCCTCCTTCAAGTTCGTCCCCAACACCGACGACCAGATCATCCTGGCGCTCAAGTCAGAGGAAGACGCGGGAAAGATTGCGACCTACATCACGGCGTTCACACTCGACGGGCGCATCCTTTTACCCGAAGCCAAGATCGGGGACGTGAAATACGAAGGACTGGAGTTCATATGATGGACTCGCAAAGAGAGACTCGGAACCACGACGGCGTGGCTCATGGTTGTTTACAGTCCTGTCACTGTTGAACTTACAGCACTCGCTGCTTCCTCACTGAGTCTGTAAAACCCATGACTCCATCTTTCATCTTGAACAGAAGGACTACACAGTGAGACTAATCCAGTCTGGTTTGGGTGGGGGTCCTCCTCCTTCCAGGCCAAATCCAGCTTTTCAATGGTACTGTAGCCTTTTCTGATAATGAATGTACAAAAAAACAGATTTCCAAACTGTGATTTTCTTTTTCCATTCTGATGCACATGCTATACACTCTGAGGTTCTACTGGTCAGGCTCCTTGCTCCATGCTCGACAGCACCATTTCTCTTAACTAAATACATTAAACCCTCATTTTTTTTTATTTTCCACCCAGCGGAACATTATTTGAAGGATATTTTGATAATATATGTATTGTACTATGTGTATTATGGGGGAAAAGTGGGGGTACTTACTGAGTAAAATCTTGATTCCTAATTTCCTAATTTTTTGTGCCTCCTCAGAAAGATGAGAAATAAGCCTCTCACAAAATGAAAAAGGACCCATTTACACACAACAAGCCTTCAAAATAGATTGTATTTCATGACTATATGTAAACATGGCTTCTCCCAATAGTTTGACCCAATATTTTTACAGAACTATTTCTCCTGAGGAATGCATTTTTACTTATTTTTGAACAGTTAAAGCACAGTGAACTACAGATTATCTTTATTTTGCCTTTGCACATTAGGGCCTTGGTTATTATCTTGTCAAAACGTTAAACAGTTCCACAAGGTGCTAAATGTGACGCCAAACATTTTGCATGGAGAAAAAACTATGGTGCTGTTTACTTATCCTTTTCCTCCACTAGAGGGCAGTGAAATATGTAATCAATGAGCAGTTAACATAGTCTGAAATTTAGTTTCATGTAGAAGATTGACGAGATGGTTTTCTTCAGTGAATATCACTCCTCAGCTTTTAGTTTAATTCACTCTATTGATAGTAACCTTGCACCCTAATGCGAGATTTTGACGAAGGGAAAAGACAAGAACACTGTCAACACGTCCATCAGAGGACGAGCACAGAGAGAAAGTCACACTCACCCAGATCGCGGCTGAGAATTCCCAGTTCACCTCAAATGCATGTTTCTCTACCGTTGGCAGGGAACCAGTGTGCCTGGAGAAAACATGCAAACTAAAAAACAGAAAGATTCCCAAACCCAACCTGAACAGGAATCAGGGAAATTCTTGCTCTCAGGCAACAGAGACAGCCACACTGTGCAGTTCAGTTCAGATCAGTTTAGCTCAATTTTATTTGACAAATGAAATTTTAATCAGAGCTGTTAGGGGTATTTATCATGGAACCTGAAGTATGTTTAACTGAAAAGCTGAATTTATACAGTTTTATTTTAGGGTGATCAACTCTGGGACCAGCTCATGAAAAGCCAGACTATTCTCCTAAAAGAAGTCAGTTGTGCAACATCCTGATTTTCAACCTTTTCCGAAAATGAAACTTTCAGAAGCAATGGGAGTTGAGAAATGCGGCAACACACTCACTTCTCCTTGTAAAACCTTGCTAAACTTTCATTTCACTCATAAAGAAAATATTTACAACCAGGATTTCCTTTTGACATGACAATGACTGTATTGCATTGTACACTGTGGTCAGTATGTGAATTTTTTGAGTCTGTACTTTTACAGCTTTTACAGTCTCTTACTGCTTGTACTCATCTCAAAAAATACTTGGCTTCACATTTTTATTAGACTTTCTATTAAACTGAACTCAATGATGGATAATCTATTTTTCTAATAATTCAGATTTTATATCACTAATCATAATACTGCTGCCAAAGAGACTGATGTGTTCTCTAAAACTTTCCCCATTCTGACCTCCTAAGTGACATTGTTTCTGATCAATACCCAGTCTTAGAGGTTTCATCCACAGCTCCACACATTCATCCATTTCTTTACCACTTTAAACGGAGTATCATGTCGGGACTGGAGCCAATCCAGCTGTGTGTGAGTAAAGGCTGAGTGCACCTTGGGGAGGCCATCAGTTTCTCAGTTTTTGGGATTATGGGTGAAAACACGATGAGGGAGAACATGAAAACTCGACACAGAAAGGCTCCAAAACCCAGATTTCAACACAGGAATGATTTGCTGTGAGACAATGTCTCAAACACAACACCAGAAATCAAGGAGATAGACCCTGCTGTGTCTTTTTGTATTGTACTTTTGCTGTAAGCCAGAGTTAAGTTGTGAAGAATGAAGAGCTGCAGTTCAAACAAACATCCCAGAGACTGCTGAGGATGCTGCACTGTGGTACAAGTTTACTTACAATACTTTCACTTTTGTATTTGAAGCAAGTGGGTGGCTGACTTATGATCTACAAAACAAATCTAACGGACATATTGTGTCCTCAAACATGTTTCAGCGGGCCCACATCCAGTCAGGCAGCATTTTCTATGAAATGAAACTCAGCGGGAAAAGACTCCCGACTTCCCCCCGTCGCAGGACTACAAAGGGAGTGGGGTGTTTGTCTCTGGTCTCAAAAGAGGTGCAAACACAAGAGGAAGAAGGTGTCTTCATTTTATGCAACTTTAAAAATTCAGAGGGCTAAGGTAAGATGTCTTTATCTTATCTAACTGTCTCCCAAGCGTTACTGTTCTATTGTACACATTACAGGTAGAGTTTCTTCATAAGAACCTTTTGAGGCAATTTTGTAATGATACATTTTTACCAAAAGCTAAAATTTCATCACTTTACATGAAAGTTTTTTTGTTTTCACTGTGTCACAGTCAAACACTGGCAGAAGAAAATGTTGACCCGTCGAAGTCTTCACTCTCTGCAGCTGCTTCTACTACTTTGTGTCTCTGCAGGCGCAATGAAATTTAACCTGTTCAGTAAGTCAATTCAACTCGACATTTTAGGAAAACATATTGCCTTAGAAGTGATTTTGTCTTACTTTACATGGCAGCTTGTGCAAAACTGTATTTCTGAATTATATAGTCTTGATACCGTTTGGATGATTACCCAATATCTCTGTTGCTGTGTTCTTGGTTAATTTTAACACGTGTGTGTGTGTGTGTGTGTGTGTGTGTGTGTGTGTGTGTGTGTGTGTGTGTGTGTGTGTGTGTGTGTGTGTGTGTGTGTGTGAGCAGACAGAAACCACAGCCCGAAGGAAGGCGACGTGAGACTGTCCGGCTCCACAGACGGGTCTGAGGGTCGAGTGGAGGTCTACCATGAGGGTCGATGGGGGACGGTGTGTGACGACAACTGGGACATGGCTGAGGCTCAGGTGGTGTGTCGCCAGCTGAACTTCCCCGGGGCCAAATCTGTGATCATCGGGAGGCAGTACCAACAAGGTGCCCTTTTATCTCCACATATTGCCCACCAGAGGGCAGTGAGATGTTTCAAATTTCAGGATCACAGATTTGAGTGTTTCATGACTCACTGCAGAGGATTTCACAAAAATTATTATTATTTTTTTTTCTTATCTCACCCTCTAAAGCACCTGGACCCATCTGGCTGGATGATATTAACTGTAACGGCACAGAAAAGCATCTGGTTAAATGTGAATTTAAAAGCTGGGGAGAAACTGACTGCAGTCATAAGGAAGATGTGGGAGTTCTTTGTCAAACAGGAAGTAGGTATCTGACCTCTGGCGAGGAACACACAGATTCCTTCCGTTTCTACCCGTGTTGATAATAATGATGTGATTCCAGGCACCAATGAGACCATCAATGATTCTACACACTCACTGGACCACAGCATCAGTCTGTCGGACGACCTTGGACAGATCTTTGACAGTGGGAACGGCTGTGACTTCTTGATCTTAGTCCGAAGCCCCACTGGAAACATCCAGGAGAACGGGACCACAGAGATGGCTGAGACAAAGATCTGTGCACACAAAACGATCCTCTCACAGTTTCCCCTTTTCAATGCTTCTGGAGGAATCTCCAACATCACGGTAGACGTCAGTTCATCATGCCAACTGCTTTTTTCTTCTTTCATCAGGTAAGCTGAATCTAACATTACATAGATGTTTTATTTTTTTTCAATAACTGTTTACTGGGCATGTTCTAAAAAAGAAATCAGCAACATCTTGAAACATTTAACAACATTTAACAAGTCTTAACAATTCCTTCTCTTCATCAGGTACATTTACACCCGTAAGATAGACGTGACCCTGTCCTCTGCAATCTGTGTCCACTGGATGGCGTCGACCTTTGGGGTGAAGCAGCTGATGGAGGATGTAGGTCGGCTGTTTTCTAAAGTCATCCCAGATGACAGCACCTTTCACAACCAGGTGTCCATTTACAACTACGCCGTGGAGACTGGCGATTTAATTCTCAAGGAAACCTGTGTCCAGTTCCTGGCCTGGAACTACCAAAACCTGACCAGGTCTCCAGCTTGGAATAGCCTTCCTGTAGAGCTTCTTGGAGCTCTTCTACCCCGATCAGATTTGGTGGCAGCAGATGAGTATTTTGTGCTTCAGTCTGTAGAGAGATGGATCACAGAGCAAAAGGGCTCCATCAGTTTGGAAATCCAGGCTGAGCTGTTGAGCCACATTCGCTTTCCGATGATCCCTGCTGAGAAACTGTATGAGCTGGAGTCCAACTCCTCCCTGTACAGCTCACACAAGAACATGTATCGTGAAAAAATGTTGACAGCGTTTCAGTTTAATATTCTGCTTTTTAGCAAACTGGCCACCAATCCAAAATTCAGCAAAGACAGTGCTGATTATCAGCCCAGGATCTATACTGCTGAGCCCTGGAGCGCTGCCGTTGACCCTTCAAAGAAAAGACCTTCATATGACCATCAAATTAATACTCACAGAAGGTACGGATATCAATACGACTCTTACTATGTCTATCCTACTCCCTCTCCATATGCTCCATCAGTATCATTCAGTACGCCTGTCCACAGCAGCCTGATCTTTAAGAATAATATGATCAAATGGCAGGCAAATATCTTCAAGAGCCAGAACGAATGTTCAAGGAATGGTCTGCGCTGCGAGTCGTTTCCTGTCGCATGGCTGGCTCCTAACCACAACCCTAACAACATGTTGTATCGCAATCGTGTCATGATGATGTGCAAGGGCACGGTGTGTCAGGTTCAGGGCTTCAAAGGCAACCTGGCTCCCATTGCGACAAATGGTACTTCATGCCTGTGTTCTGATGAGCAGTACACATACCGAGTTGTTGTGAGACCAGAGTATGTCTGACAGGCTGAATCAGTCTCAATCAATGAATCGTTCTGAAATAATCTCTTTCATCACAATCATGTAGATTTTCATCGCCACATAGTTTGAGGGATTTGTTTTGGGGGGCTTCAGCAGCATATACTCACATATATTCACATAGTAGTCATTCACACATGACATGTCGTCATGGAAACATGCACGAATAATTAAATCATCTGGACATATTTGCAAGAGAAGACGCAGACACATATTTACAGCCAGACACACACACACATATAAGGAAAGACATATGTTACAAGCATTTATGACTGGAGTAGGGAAATTCCATGCTTATACTTCAATGTGAAATATCTGGGGTTTTTTTTTCTTTACAGCTCGATCACTTTATCATGTTTGGTATTTTTGATGTTAAAACAATAAAATGTATGATATCAACACATTATCTTGTCTTTTTCATATACAAAGATTTGTAAAACAACAAACAAAAGATTTAACATGTGTTCATCACTCACATACTGTTCACCCCGATGAAAATACTGGCATTGCTGGTATAGATAACATGAAACATCTTCCAACACAATAGATACAAAGGAAACTCACATTTTTATGGCGCAAGGATGGAAGGACCCACGCGCGGGCAGCCAGGCAGAGTTGAGCTTGTCTTTACTGCAGGTAAACAGGAACGCAAGGCAAGCTGAGCTGAGGAGCATGCAGGGGAACAGGAACACGCAGACAGACCCACATCGAGACCCGAGCGCCCCTATGAGGCCGCAGAGGCACAGAGCGTGACAGTACCCCCTTCCCAACGTGCGCCTCCTGGCACACCATAGGGCAACCATCCCGGGCAGAGGAGGGGGCCAAACAAGATGGGGACGGAAACCAGACTCAGACAGGGACTGCACCTAGCAGAAACATGGACAGGGTCCAGAAACTCCTCCCTCCCCAAAGGCCATCCAGGAGCGGAGGAGAAGGGAAAAAAAAAAAAAAAACGCGATTTTGGGAACGTGAGCTGGGGTTAGACTGTCGTGAGACAGGTTAGTTTTACCCAACTGATGATGTGTTGTAGCAATAGTAATCCTGCTCTGCCGGAGCAAAATCTTGATTCCTAATTTCTGGCGTGGACTCATTTTATTCCTCCTCAGAAAGATGAGAAATAAGCATCTCACAAAATGAAAAAGGACACATTTACACACAACAAGCCTTCATAATAGATTGCATTTCATGACTCTATGTAAACATGGCTTCTCCCAACAGTTTGACCCAATAGTTTTACAGATTTATTTCTCCTTTGGAATGCATTTTCACTTATTTTTGAACAGTTAAAGCACAGTGAACTACAGATTATCTTTATTTTGCCTTTACACATCAGGACCTTGGTTATTATCTTGTGAAAACATTTAACAGATACACAAGATGCTAAATGTGACGCCAAACATTTTGCACAGAGAAAAACTCTGGTGCTGCTTACTTCTCTTCTTCCGCCACTAGAGGGCAGTGAAATATGTAATCAATGAGCAGTTACCATAGTCTCAAATTTAGTTTCATGTAGCAGTGAATATCACTCCTCAGCATTAATTCACCCTCTTGATAGTAACCTTGCACCCTAATGCAAGATTTTGACGAAGGGAAAAGACAAGAACACTGTCAACATGTCCATCAGAGGACGAGCACAGAGAGACAGTCACAATCACACAGATCGCGGCTGAGAATTCCCAGTTTACCTCAAATGCATGTTTCTCTTCCGTGGCAGGGAACCAGTGTGCCTGGAGAAAACATGCAAACTACAAACAGAAAGACTCCCAAATCCAACCTGAACAGGAATCAGGGACATTCTTGCTCTCAGGCAACAGAGACAGCCACAAATTCACTGTGCAGATCAGTTCAGATCAGTTTACCTCAATTTTATTTGACAAATGAAATTTTAATCAGTGCTGTTAGAGGTATTTATCATGGAACCTGAAGTATGTTTAACTGAAAAGCTGAATTTATACAGTTTTATTTTAGGGTGATCAACTCTGGGACCAGCTCATGAAAAGCCAGACTATTCTCCTAAAAGAACTCAGTTGTGCAACATCCTGATTTTCAACCTTTTCCGAAAATGAAACTTTCAGAAGCAATGGGAGTTGAGAAATGCGGCAACACACTCACTTCTCCTTGTAAAAACCTTGCTAAACTTTAATTTCACTCTTAAAGAAAACAGTTAGATAGATTTCAACACAGGAATGATTTACTGTGAGACAATGCCTCAAACAAAACACCAGAAATCAAGCAGATATACCCTGCTGTGTCTCTTTATGTTGTACTTTTGCTATAAGCTAGAGTCAAGTTGTGAAGAATGAAGAACTGCAGTTCAAACAAACATCCCAGAGACCGCTAAGGATGCTGCACTGTGGTACTCGTTTGCTTACAATACTTTCTCTTTTGTGTTTGAAGCAAGTGGGTGGCTGACTTCTGATCGACAAAACAAATCTAACAGACATATTGTGTCCTTAAACATGTTTCAGCGGGCCCACATCCAGTTCTACTTCGTGATATACTTAGCCCACCTACGGGCTTCGCTATTGGTACTCCTCTCGACGCCAGCCAAACACTGAGAAAAAAACTGAAACCTGCGCACCAATCCTAGTTGCACACTGGCACATCGCCACATCCCTCCCCGAGGGTATATCCCGAGTGGCTCGAGTGTCACTCTCCTTTCTTCTTTCTCAGCCCTTGAGACATACAGAAGCCACTTCAAGATTCTACGCGTCAAGACTGAAGATGGAAAAGCCAGCCGGCGAAGAGTCGCCATCGAGCTTCAGGCCGTTCTTCTGCCGCAGCTCTCCCGGAGCAAGATAACCATGAGCGCTGCTTCGTCTGCCTGAGCTGGCAGCATCACCACCAGCGGGCTTCCTGCCCTGCTTGCCTCGCCCTGCTGCTCGAAGAATCCCAGCGGTGAGCGGCCTTCATGGGCGCCGTCTCCCCGGTTCCCACACCCGAGGACACCGGTGAAGACGCTCCCGCCCCCGCCCCATATGACTGGGCCGAAGCCGGCGAGGACATCAGCAGCAGCAGCAGCAGCGTCTCCACGTCGGAGAAGTCCGATGATTCCTTCTCCACCTTGTCCAGAGCCAGCCGTCAGAGTGCCCCCCGCAAGCCTGTGGAACACCTCGCGGGGCTCTTCACATCTGCCTCCAAACGCACCGGCCTCGCGCTTCCGCCGCAGTCTCCGGAGCTGGCGCAGTGCGGCTTTGCACTCAGGCTAGCAACCCAGTCACTTACTCGGTCCCGGACTGCGGTGCTGTGTCCTGCCGTGCCATCTTTCCAAGCTAACGTGCAGCGTGACTGGGGTATGCCGCTCACCGCCAAGGGGGCGGTGAAAGGCTTCCGTGAGTACTGCTGTGTGGACGACTGGCCGATGGTCTCCGAAGTACCTGCTATAGAGGACTCCGTGAGGCTGTGCCTGTCACCTACATCCTCCGCCTGGCCCGGCTGGAAACCCATGCTGCCATCAGAGAGGGACAGGCGCATGGCGGGTTTCTTGGATCATGCTTATGCTAGTGGCAATCAGAGCTTCGCCCTAGCTAATAACATGACCTTCCTCCTGGGCTACATTGACAAGATCTGCCACGAGAGGTCCGAGCTGTCTCCTGAGGACATGGAGGAGATCCAGAACACGGACGAGGTCCTGATGCGCATGTACCGCGCCACCGCCATCAACTGGGGCCACGTCATGGCCATTGCCCAGCTTGCCATGAGGCACCTGTGGCTTGGTCTCTCCTCTCTTTCAGAGCGGGAGTTCAGATCATTCAGAACAGATCATCATCGAGCGCCTGGAGGCAGCGGCACAAGGCTCCCAGAAGCTCGCCCCGCATCTGCAGCCCCGTCGTGCGCCCAACCTGCAGCGACGACGCCCGGCAGAGCAATGGAGGCCAACCCCCTGGAGTTCCCCGGCGCCCGGTCAGAGCCGTCCGTCTACCCGACGAGTCTCCTCCCAGGGCGCCGACCAGCCGAGACGGTCCCACGCTCCCGAGCAGCGGAGTGCCGCGTCCGCTCATCCTGCCTCTGTTGTGAAACATGTAAACAAGACCATCAGGCCCGTTACATCTCTAACGAGAGCAGCAATGCCCCCCTTTCTGCGCTTGAATGATAAAGCATGTCAAGCTCGGCAGGGCTCTTCCCCTCCCACCTCCCGCTACGTTATAAAGCGGAGTAGCGAGGTGAGCGGTGCACGTGCTGAGCTGCCCGGGCACTCTGCTCCTTCACCGGCTCTTCCTCTACGATCTCGCCGCGCTTCGGCCATGGGAGTGGGTCAGCACAGCGAGCCGAGGCAAGCACTCCAGGCTGCAATCCCTACCGGCTTCTGCCTGTATCAGCACAACGAAGCGTCAGAGCGGCGGCACTGTGCTGGCCCGCGTCCCCGCTCTCGAGCGCGCGGACCCCGGCATGAACAAGGTCAGCAGCCCAAGGGACCTTGGGATCACGCCGCCTCTGTCGGGTTTGTCTCCAACAAAGCACTGGCTCGCGGCCCCCCGGCGGCCGCCCGCACTGCTTCAGGGGACGCCCCTTCGACGGCCCTTTTGTGGGGGGGGGCCTGTCTCCCTAGGCCGGGAGAACGGGTGGGCCGTCCCCCCAGGCCGTAGTGCAGCCACTCACGCTCCCCTTTCAGACGTGGCGTGCTATGCTGGGACCGCTTTCACCCTGGCTGTCCAGGACGCTGAGATGTGGCTAAAAAAAAAAAAAAAAAAAAAAAAGAGATGTGGCTATGCCCTGCAATTCGCATGTCACTCGCCTCTCTTCAACAGAATCTTTCGTACGTGGCTCCCATGCCACTCTCGTAGTAGAAGTATCCTCGCTCCTATGCCGGGGCGCGGTAGCGGAGCTGAACACGGAGGAGGCGCATTTGGGTTTTTACTCCCCCTACAGTGGGATGAGATCCATTCTGGATCTGCGGGTCCTGAACTCTCACATAGCCACCAGGAGGTTCCGCATGCTGACGGTCAAACACCTCCTGGAGAGCATTCGACCTCGGGACTGGATGACTTCGATCGACCTGACGGACGCCTGCTTCCACATCCCCATTCTCAGAAGGCACAGAGCCTTCCTCCGCTTTGCCGTGGGGACCAGGTATTTTCAATACAACCGGCTCCCCTTCGGCTACTCTCTCGCCCCTCGCACCTTTACCAAGTGTGTCGAAGCAGCATTGGAGCCCCTCCGTCGTCATGGTCTGAGGATCCTCACTTACATCGACGACTGGCTCATACTGGCGTCCTCTCATCAGGATACTGTGTGCACACAACCCAGGTCCTGCACCACATCGAGCTCCTGGGGTTCATGGTGAACCGACACAAGAGCGCGCTCACCCCAGCTCAGAGCATGGCTTATCTGGGGTTGGAGCTGGACTCGCTCTCTATGACTGCCCGCCTCTCCGAGGAGAGACGGACCTCCCTTCTCTCGACCCTGAGGTCTGCAGTGACCACACCCCTGGTCGGGGTTCGTCTGATCAGGACCGTCCTGGGTTTAATGGCCGCGGCCCACCCAGTGGTCCGGCTGGGCCTTCTACACATGCGCAGGCTGCGTGGGGAAGTGAGACGGATGCAAACGGTTCCCGATCCCGCCCCAAGCACGCCAGGATCTCCTTTACTGGATGGATCCTGCTCTCCTAATGCAAGGAGTTCCCCTGGGCTGCGTGTCGCATCACGTCGAAGTGTTCACCGATGCGTCTCTCGCGGGATGGGGAGGCACCCTAGACCACCACGCGGTGGGCGGTGCTTGGGATTTGACTCCCACTCACATCAATGTGCTGGAAATGACGGCGGTGCAGAGGGTCCTGCTCCATTTCCAAGCCAGGCTGAAGGACAGCCATGTGCTCATCAGGACGGACAACACTACGGTGGTCGCGTACCTGAACAGGCAGGGGGGGACCCGGTCTCCCCCTCTTCATCGCATAGCGGCGGAGATCCTCCGGTGGGCGGACCGGCACCTTGCGTCTCTCAGAGCGCGTCACGTGCCCGGAGTCCTCAACGTCGGTGCAGACAAAATGTCCCGGGGAGGCCCACTCCACGACGAGTGGGGCCTGTCCACGTGGGTCGCAGCCCGACTCTGGCGCAGGTTCGGATGCCCAGTGGCAGACCTTTTCGCCATTGCAGAGAACGCACAGTGCCCACTCTGGTTCTCGCTCAGGTCGTCAGACGCCCCCCCTCTAGGGGTAGACGCCTTCGCACACAGGAGCTGGCCGTCGGGCATCCTGTACGCGTTCCCTCCAGTCCACCTCTTGACCCCGCTGCTGCACAGGGTGAGGTTGCACAATCTTCACGTGATCGTGGTGGCTCCGGACACCCCGAGTGCGCGGTGGTTCCCGGACCTGGTTCAGTTGGCAGTCGGGGACCCGTGGCCGATTCCCGACGGGCCCGACGCACTGCAGCAGGCAGGAGGCGCCCTTCGGTCCCGCCCCTTCCTGGGCGGGAGGCTCCTGCCTTGGAGGCTGAGCGGGTGAGGTTGGTGGAACTTGACCTCCCCCCAGCGGTGGTGTCCACCATCCAGAGTGCCAGGGCCCCCTCTACTGTCAAGGCCTACAGGTCTCGGTGGAAGCTCTTCACGTCGTGGTGCTCGGAGAGGGGCTTGGACCCGGTCTCCTGCACCATTGGTGGAGTTTTGGAGTTCCTCCAGGCCCTGTTGGACAGTGGTCGCGCTGCATCCACCCTGGCGGTGTTTGCATCGGCCATCACAGCGGGCCACGGCGGTTTCGGCCGCTTTTCTGCACGCAGCCACCCGCTTGTGAAGCGGTTTCTGTGCGGGGCGTGTCGGTTGCGACCGCCCCCCAGGCATGTGGTCTCTCCATGGGACCTCCATGTGGTGTTGGAGGGCCTTAAGGGACCTCCTTTCGAGCCTTTGGAGCAGGCGGAGGACTGCTTTCTCTCCTTTAAGGCCGCCATCTTGTTGGCGCTAGCATCCGCCAAGAGAGTTGGGGATCTCTGCGCATTGTCAGTCCACCCATCCTGCATGGTGTTCAGCCAGGATGGGGGACTCGTGCACCTCTGGCCTAACCCGGCCTTTCATCCCAAGGTGATCACTTCGGACTTCCGGTCGCGAGTGATCCGGATCAGGACGCTTGACTCCATGCCTGGTTCGTCTGGGGACGACCCACGCCTGCGGTCACTGTGCCCGGTCAGGGTTCTGCGTCTTTATGTCCAGCGCACAGCTGGCTTTCGCACCACGGACCAGCTGTTTGTGAGGTTTGGAGCCCAGGGGCGTGGTTCCCCGCTGACCTCTCAGCGTCTCGCCCACTGGGTGGGGGGCGCTATTGCAGCTGCCTACGAGGCACAGAATCTCTCGCCACCAGCAGTGATTCGTGCTCATTCCACACGACGTGTGGCTGCCTCTGCGGCCCTGTGCAGAGGGGTCATGGTGAGTGACATCTGCCAGGCTGCCTCCTGGGCCTCTGCGTCCACCTTCGTGCGTTCGTATCTGTTGGACATGTGCACTGACTCTGTGGCCATGTCGGTTTTCAGCGAGAACAGGAGTTCGGTCGTCTAACCGTTTCGGTCCTTCTGGCCTGGCTGCCGCGTCCCAGGTGGGCTCGCGGACCAGGGGTTCCCCGCCTGCCGCTCGGCTCTGCCGCGGTCTGCGGATGTTGTTTACGGTGTTGCAGGGGCAGGAGTTCTGCCGCTTGCCGTTTTTGGGTTCGCTGCCGCTCCCCGTGCGTGGAACGCGGGCCAGGGGTCCCCCCCTTCACCGCCTGCCGCTGTGGTTTCCCGGCCGGCGTGTGTGTGTGTCGCTGTGGCGATGCTTTGTACGTCGTGGGCCGCACTACGTCGCTAGGTGCCCGCCTCGTCCTTCGGGAGTTCTACGGCCGTTCTGGACGTATGGTTTGTTTACTTCCGTCTTACGCACCAATCCCGTCAGCAGGCCAGCTGGGAGTACATTCATCGACCTACGGCCTTCGCCTTGGTGAGTTCCACTTGCGAAGCCTATAGGCGGGCTAAGCACTTACGAAGTAGAATTAGTAGTTACTGGATGTAACTCCAGTTCTACGAGTAAGTGCGTGCCCGCCTACCTGCTGGCCCAGCTGTCTGCTTCCCTTGTTTTTGCTACGTCAGAAGAAGGGTTTGCTTAGCGCCATCCGAGGTTATGTACCCTCGGTGTGGGGCGTGGCGCTGCGCCATCGCGTGCGGGGGATTGGTGCGTCGAGCTTTGTATAGTCTCAGTGGATTGGACAGAGATTGGAGGTGTGCCACTAGCGAAGCCCGTAGGCGGGCACGCACTTACTCGTAGAACTGGAGTTACATCCAGAAACTACTAATTTCCAATGTATGTATCATTTTTTAGCAGAGTCTAAATGTGTCAGTCTGGATACTACAATATAATATTAGCATAAAGCAATATAAAAATTTATTTATGAGCCCTGCCTTCGTCTCATAGACCCCCATGTTATCCGAAAAAGCGCCGGTCAGCGTCAGCCAATAGATTTCGAGCTTCCGCCATGTCGTGCCGTCAATCAGCATGTGCACGCAGCCAGAGAGCAAGCGCACTCGCCCAGGTAGAGATGAGTTAGCTACGCAGCAGCCGCCCCCCTTACCTCGGATATATCCATTGTCTGCTGAACATCCACCGTAAACAGCTAAACATGTAGGATGTTGTAGGAGTCGGGGGCTCTCATTTTCACCCGACGGAGCACAATTAAAGAGACTTAAGGCAACTTTACAAAATTTTACTTAGTGCTGCCGCGGTAGGCGCTGTGGGGAACTGCAGCAACCAGCCAAGGTGGCACGGGAGCGCGCACAAACACTTCCGGTGCGCGTCAAGCCGGCGTCGATGCGACGGGGAAGCATACTGACGCATGGTTCACACAGGACGCCGAGGCGCCGCGCGCCGCAGCGCCAGGCGCCAGGCGCTTGGCTGTTCATACAGGAAGCCTTTTCTGCTGCGCTCTGCACACCGGAGACATCGACGCCCGTGGAGAGGAGGAGAGTCATGGCTCTCTTGTGGGTTCATCCAATCAATAAAAGAAGGAAGCAGCACGTTGTTTTCCGTCATCTTGTTGGTGAACTGCGCCTGGACAGTGCCCACCATCACGTGAATCTCTACCCCCCTCCCTCTCTCTCTCTCGCCCTCTCGCCCCCTCTCCCTGTGAGTGTTTATCTGAAAAGGAAAACCGAAAAGCAACATAATTTATGTTATTTTACTTTATTTTAACTTGAAAATTGACCGGATTCTCTTGTATTTTCCGTTCCCGACTTCCTGTCTAGTGCGATCTGATCCAGCTTGACAAATGGCGCTCGGGGCTCGCGGAGAAAATAGAGAGGAGCGGAGCAGCGAGCCGCTCCGCGTGCGGCACTGTATGAACCGTCAGATAGGTTAACAGGAGTGCCGATCTGAAACTCGGTGTGCGGCGCTACCGCTTCCACGCACGGCGCGTCCTGCGTGAACCAGGGATGCAGTGTTTGAGTCCGTGTCCATGGCGACCATGTTCTTCCTGTTCGGCAATGCGCATACAACGTCAATTTACATCACATCCCCACGATTGCCCTGGAAATTTGGACCCCGAACTGCAACAAATTATTTGGCACACAGCCTGTATAAGGCAACAGACAGATACGCGGATTGGCCTGTTATATTAGGTTTTTAATGCTTCACGACCCATTAGCATTGAATAAACTGGAAATGCTTGTGTAGTTTTTCTCAAATCTTACCTTAAGTCCCTTTAAAGGGGCGTGGCTTGGTCGCTCATGAAAGCAGAGGGAGGGCGGAACCTCGAGACATAGGATTAAAAAAACCTCTCTCTTTCAAAACTCCGGACACAAGCTTTGAAGGGGCACAGCGCAGTTTTATCAATTATTCGCACCCACACACATTTTCACCTTTGCCTGATGGGCAGCAAGAGCTATTTTTGCAAGATCGCAGTCACTCCAATTTTCCTGTGCAGGGCACTGAAGGCACAGCAATATGAGTGATTCGGGTACGAATCGCTCTGAGCCTGACGTAATGCGCGCTCCCGCTGGCCTGGTAATCCTTAAGTTTTGTTTTGTCCGCCATTACTCTGCCAGATGCTTAGCAGCAACAACTGAGCAGTACTGAGGATGGAGCTTCCAGAAAGTAAGAAAAGACCGGCTTCTAGCACTGCCACAACTCCAGCACAGACCCCACCAGGCAAAAGAAACTTACATTTTACTCGAGCACTGCTAAAATAGTTAGGAAGGAGTTCCCCTCTTCTGTGCACATACATGGGCACAAGCCACAGACACGAGCTTTTCACTAAGTTACAGTTACGCCTGGGGCCTGTAGGGGTCGGTGTTTCGCATAAAACGAGCAAACGCTGTGCTCCTTTAATGTGAAATATCAGTTTTGTTTTGTTTTTGTCTTTTTTTTTTTTTTTTTTTTTTGTTTTTACAGCTCGATCACTATCTTATCATGTTTGCTATTTCTGATGTTAAAACAATAAAATGTATGATATCAACACATTATCTTGTCTTTTTCATTTACAAAGATTTGTAAAACAACAAACAAAAGATTTAGCATGTGTTCATCACTCATATGCTGTTCACCTCTATGAAAATACTGGCATTGCTGTTATAGATAACATGAACCATCTGCTCACACAATTGATACAAAGGAAACTCACATATTTAACATTCAAAGACTTAGGCTGAATCCCATTTCACCCCTCAGCCCTTCCCCTTGGCCCTTCCCCTCGTTTTGCGCGTTCACGTGGAGGGGTAGGAGTGTCCCAATTGTCATTATGATGGAGGGGTAGGGCCAAGAAAGAGGGCCAGTCACCCCTCCAAAAGGAGATTCTCGAGAGGCACACTCCAAACGGAGGGGTATGATGCAGTGGCGGCCGATGGCGAGGGGCGCTTGTTCTGTCAGCCCCCGACCATGACTGGCGGGCGGGGTTAATTCACTTCCGCATCGGCGGGAATGATCGTTTCCACACCCGCGCATTCCAGGCGCATTCCAAACACAACAGATAGACGATTATTTTCAATAAACTGGTTTCTTCAACACTGCCCGCCTGGAATGCGCGGGTGGGAAACGAGCGCCCCCGCCAATGCGGAAGTGAACTAAGCCCGTCCGCCACTGACGGTCCAGGCGATCAAAACAAGCGCCCCTCGCCACCGGCGCCACTGGATGACAGATTTCTCAGAAAGCCTTCCAAGATCGGCAAGATGGCGGCGTCCGCAACGAAAGAAGTTCATAAATGTCAGTATTTTGTCAATTAATAAAGTTTTAAAATGTAAGAAAAACATTCTTCTTCGGCAAATAATTGTCGCATCTGCCTACGTCATCGGCAGCGGCGACTACTGATGACGTACGCGATTGTCGGAGGGGTGTCCCAATTCGGAGGGGTTGACTTTCTCCCCTACCCCTTAGCACTCCGTTTCATAGGCGGAGGGCTAAGGGGAAGGGCCAAGGGGAAGGGCTAAGGGGTGAAATGGGATTCAGCCTTAAAGGGGTGTCCGGGGAGCCTTACAAAGCTTATCAAAAAGGAAAAAGAAGAGCACCAGAACATTACAAAGCAGCCATTTCATGCTGCTTTTAGCTTAAACTAGCTTACTATGTTAAAACTCATTAGCATCTTATTATACGGACATTACAGTAAACAAAATACACATTCCTGCTCCAAAACTACAGTTTTCACATCATCTAACCCATAACACACTATGACAGATGTTTTTGAACTCATTCGTGTTGCATGAGGTTTATAAACCTGTGGTAACAGGAGAAAACACGAATGAGGCAGGCAAATTGTGTTTCATTCCCTCACTTCCGCCAGTGGCTTTGTCAGTAGGCAAGTCGGTGTCGATGTCACTTACAATACTGTCACCTTTGTATTTTCAGCAAGTGGGTGGCTGACTTCTGATCTACAAAACAAATGTAACTGACATATTCTGTCTTTAAACATGTTCCAGTTGGCCCAAAATGAAATGAAACTGAATGGGAATAGACTCTCATTTCCCCCATTTTAACAGGACTGCAAAGGGAGTTTGGTGTTTGTCTCTGGTTTTAAACGAGTTGCAAACACAAGAAGGAGAAGGTGTCTTCATTTTATTCAACTTTAATAATCCACTAAATCCAGAGGGCTTAGGTAATGTTTTTATTTCATCTAACTATCTCCCAAGTGTTATTTTTCTCTAGATAGCTATTGTATGTGTAGAGGGTCCAAAAGATACAGCAGAAACCTCTATTTTATTTTGTTTTAAAGCGATACTTCAACATTTTGGCAAATTGGCCCATCAAGGGCAATTTGGTAGTCATTTAGAACAGCCTACTTACTTTTTTCGTGAGGGCGAGCTGTTGTTTATTCAGCGGTGGGTCTGAGGAGAGCTTCACGGCGGACATAATGGAAGTGGATGGTACAGTTGCTTCCCTCGTCAAATACACAATCCAACAACCCCAAAACACTTTGGTGGACACGTTATAATCCGCAAATTCACTACGCTGTGAAACACCAACAAATAAAATTGTAGCGTTACGACATTGAAGCAAATACTGGGAACTACTTTTTCTTTTGAAATCACTACGCCCAGACGCCATGTTTAGTAAGTAGTTCCGTCTTAGCAAACTTCGCAAAAAACGCTCAATCTCGTAATTTTGCATTAATATTTCACAGCGTAGTGAATGTGCGGATTATAACGTGTCCACCAAAGTGTGTTTTGGGGTTGTTAGATTGTGTATTTGATGAGTTTGACGAGGGAAGCAACTGTACCATCCACTTCCATTATGTCCGCCGTGAAGCTCTCCTCAGACCTACCGCTGAATAAACAACAGCTCGCCCTCACAAAAAAAGTAAGTAGGCTGTTCTAAATGACTACCGAATTGCCCTAGATGGGCCAATTTGCCAAAATGTTGAAGTATCGCTTTAAGTTCTTTTCTATGCACACTAATCTCAGTGAACACAGTGCTATTCCACGTCCAGCAGGAGATACAATCAAGTTGGCCCCAAGCTAAGTCGGCCCATAGCCAAGTCGGTCCCATGCAAACTCACAGGGCTCTCAAGTCTCAAGCCACACATTGTATTTCTCACGCTTAAAAAAAATTCCGGTAAATTTGTCTGGTGCGCCGCTGCTATGGAACTGTCATTCACTGCTTTCAGCCTGGTTTTTCCTCCTGCTAAGTCTACCTGAACTGACATGAAATTTGTGCAAAGAAAGAAAGAACCTTATTGGTGCTGAATTGAATTGAATTGAATTGTGAGTTGTGTTATACATATTACTCTGTCAAAATGATTTAAATGAAAGTACGTAATGTGAAATAAAGTTAATATTTACATTAAAGGAAAACTCAGAAGATTTTGGACCCACGCCTTATCCCTATCATTTACAAAGTCAAATAAGCTCATAAATACCTTTGTTGTGTCTGTGCGTCCAGTGGATGGATCCCAGATGTTAACATCGTAGTTAGCTTAGCTCAACTGCTGGAGGTGAAGAGGAGACAGAGCCGGACTGACAAAAGTGGCCAAAATACTCCTTCCAGTGGTCCAGGGGACGGCGTATTAGCACGTGAAGTAAATCCGAATGGTTATAAAACATTTTAAAAGATGTGTTTTCTTTTCAATCCGTTAAAATAACGTTTTGATACACACAGACCTGCGCATGCTCAGTGCTCCGCGGAAGGATATACCGGAGCACAGCAGTAGAAGCCATAGACTCAGCCGCTGTGCGCCGATATATCCATCCGCGGAGCACTATGCTTGTGCAGATCTGTGTGTATCAAAACGTTATTTTAACGGATTGAAAAGAAAACACGTCTTTTAAAATGTTTTATAACTATTCAGATGATTCAAATTATGATTCAAATTGAAATTTAGGATAGATATAATTCAATAACAGATGTAGGCTAACCGACATAATCAGATATAATCTCAATATAAATTCAAGACAGATATAATTGAATAACAGATATAAATTAAATATAATTTACATATACATCTAAGACAGATATGATTAAATAAATAACAGATATAAATTAAATATAATTTAAATATACTTTTAAGTCAGACACATATTTAAAATATAATAGAAAAATGTGAGAAACACAAAAAAAAAATACACAGGAGTTTCACAGAGTTGAATAGGTGATGGATGATTGCTTTGGTGGCTTTAATGCCAAAGTGGAGCGACTGAAGAGACTGTGATGTATTAAAAGGAGCAGAAAGCTGCCAATTTTTCCAACAATCGCCCATAAATTCAGCCAAATTCATCTTTAGAATTATTTAACTTTCCATGTATATATTTACATTACTTGTACCTCTTTTTGTTTCACAAAATACTGATGTTCAACAGAGAAGTCCCTCTTTTGTTTTTTTTTTTGTACATTGAAAACTAATTCTGGACTCAGATCATGTGTTAAACTGATTTTGTTTAATAACTGAAGTGAACACATTTCCAAAGGATGGATTTCATGACTTTGATCACAATGTTCTTCAAACATAATGACCTCATTATATATTGCCAAGATACAACCAACATTTCATATCCCTGGAAAAATAAAAAACAAAACAGAAAACAACTTGCATAGTCCTCACATTTCTCCAAGAAATAATGAACCAGAATTTAAAAACGATAGTGTAGTGGCGGCCTGGATTGAATGGCCATAAGGCATTGTGGGACATGTTCTGGGAGGGGGTTGTTTTCTTGGTTCAGTGGCCATCGTTTAGTTAAGTTTAGTTTAGTTTAGTTTAGTTTATTTGAGCAGTCCACAAACATCATTTACACTCAAATGAGAGAGAAAAAAAAGGAAAATGTACATTGTGAGGTCAAAAGGAGTAGGCCGAAGCTAATGAGCTTATTGTAATGTTGTTAAGTTGTTGTTGTGTTGCACCATCAGTTATGTTATTCTGCATTTATTATTACTTTGGCTGGGTTCTGTGATTTATGTTACACTGGGGGTGATATTGAATACTGCTGCTGCATAAGACGCTGTGTCTGATGAGTTTGGATGCCTGTAATAAAAATTGGAATTGCAAATTTCCAAAACGCTCCATCATTCACTTGCGTTCACATTACAATACATTTCTGAATCAAAGTTCTTCAAAGGCATGGCAGAAATTATTCACATCGATTGCTGTATTTAAAGTGTTGTTATTGGATTCTTGAATTTAATACAGCCCCTGTAATTCCCTCCTGCCAGGCACAAGTCCTGGAGGAGTCTGGAAAACTAAAGAAAGTAATTTCTTGTGCCTGGGCTGCCTGAGATGCTTTGAGTCCAGATGGTCTCCCCCTAGTCCAGAAGGTTGCTGGTTCCTCCACCCTGTGGCTCCTCCACCTGTCACTATAATCGGCCGCCCTCTCCGCGCTATTCGCGTCCGGTGTGAACGCACCATAAGCAGGAGCAGCAGTGCAGGTGGAGTTGGTGGATGTATCCCGGCTGGTGCATTAGCTGCATCTGTACAGATCTTGATAAAAATCATTTTCAGTGTCTTGGCTGTTAAAGAGCTTGCCCTTCAGCGTGAGACTGTGATCTAGAGACGGATCAACAAAACGCAAGGCGTCTTAATTCCTGATGATTTGATGGTCAAACCAGAACCAAAAAATCATGTAGAAATTGAAATATGTTAGAAAAATATTTTGATATTCATGTAAAAGTAAAATTCATGTTATTTATAGACTGGAATGTGCATAAAAACACAAATGAAGCTCTTCCTATCGACTCTGCCCCTCTCTGATCTGTTTACCATCCAGCAACCTGCCTTGCTTCTAGCCATAAAAAAAATTAACTTTCCAGCTTTTACAGAAGAAAAATGGGCTCATTTCTATTTGTTTTATGCACAGACAAGAGATTAATTGATTACCAATATCTGAATGAGGACGGGTGAAGTGGTGAATCCTGTCGAACCTGGATTCGTCTTTTCTTCATGTGCTCATGGAAGGCAAGCTTCAAAAACTAATCCATCAATTATTCCACAAAAAAGCCAATTGTTACACCATTGTGCTGTCAGGAACATCTGGAGAAGTGCAGCCTGCAGTGAGGGGGCGTGTCCTCTGAGGGGCGTGGCCTAGGAGTTCTGGCACCTCCTGCTGGAGTATGGAAAGTCACCCGGCAGGTGGCTGCTGGGTGACGTCATCCAGCCGAACTTTGTTCACTTCTCATAAAGGTGTGCATGGTGGCTGCGTGAAGTTAACCAGCACAGCGTGCGTGTCTTCTATTCTCCACCACAGGTTAGTAAAAGTTCATTACAATGAAAATAAAAAAAGCTGACATCAATTGGTGAAAATGCTGTTTATTGAATAGCCTAGTTCTTATCCGGTTGCAAGCAAGGTCGTCCATGAAGAGGTTTGTGAGGAAAAGCAGTAAAGGTGTGTTAATAAATGCTAATGCTAGCGGAGCTGGGTAATGTGGAGTAGCTTGTGTGACAATCTACAACTGAGACTTTCAAATTGCATTAACTTTGCATTTTATGGAAATGGTTCTTGTAGTATAATGTTTCTAATGTAAAAAACTGTGTGGTGGTTACCAAATTAGAAATGCCATATTGGAGGTGACAGTAAATATAAGAGAAATATTATATATACTAATATACTGTATACTAATACTAATATATACTAATACTATATAAAAGGCACCATTACAGGGAACTGCATACTCTGGTCAGCTTTTGTGTAAACTGTGTTGTATGTTATAATCAGCATATAGGAATTAAGTCATCAAAGTTCATAGTACTTGGTTAAAAATGTATTTTATTCTGTTTCAAATAAGGATTTTGTGAGTAAAATGTATGAATTGGTTTTGTACAGATTGTAAGATTGTAAGACATAAGTTCATGATCTTAGTTATATTGTTAAAGTAATTCTTCTTGAGACATATTAATTTAATGGGATGTAACAGATTCAGATTGTCCAAAAAAGATGTTATGATCAATCTAAATGAACTGGGACTGAAGATGATGTCCTGATTGATGTGATACTTGATTCCTGTCAAAGAATAAACCTCCATATGTGGAGTTAACCAGCTGAATGTGTGTGTCCTCTCTATTATCTACCACAGCACATTGAGACAGTCATCTACACTGCTGCCTTCTGATTATATTGTCAGAAGGGCAACATATACATTACAGATAGAGTTTCTTTGTATTAACCTTTTGAGGCAATTTTGTAAAAATACATTTTTACTACAGGTGGGGAAAAAAAAATCAAATTACATAAGTACCGGGATTTTTTTGTTTGGTGATTTTAAAATTGATTTTTTTGTTCAAAAGTCGATTTTTTTCCTTATTAGTTTAACAGTGATAGTTAAAAGTAATAGTTACAGTTAATATTAATAGTTAAATGACTTCTTCATGTCAATAATTACCTGCGCCAAGGAGGTTATGTAATCACGTCGGTTTGTTGGTTTGTTGGTTTGTTAGCAACATTACGGAAAAATTTATGGACGGATTGCAATGAAACTCTGTGGAAAGGTGGGTCTTAGGCTAACTTAGAATCCAATAAATTTTGGTGACGATCCGCAGTCTGGATCCAGGAATTTTTTAAAGGATTCTTTATCATTGAGATATAGGGCAGTCTTTGACATAGTTGGGCAGGCCCGCCAACAGGGGGCCTGTGCGGCATGTGAGCACCGCTCCGTACAGCGCACTGCACTCCGCACCACTCCATGCGCCGCACGCCACAGCGCTCCGCTCTGGTCACATCCCCGCTCACAATGTTGTTTTATTATATATGGTGTTCTTATTGTTGTTGGTGACTGATTTGACCTGTGGCGGAGGTCTGAGCTCTCTGAGTGCCAAATTCGAGTTTTTGTATTGTGTTGTTTTTGCGTATTAAAATATACTAATAAGCATTGTATTTTAAGAAGACATGAGGATGAAATAGCTGGGTTTAAAGAAAACTGCTTTTTTTGCTTTTATTTTTGCTGTTTTTATAGTCGGTCAAAGCTTTTGAAAAGAAATTTTAGAGGTAAAAAAAAAGACTCAGATGTGAAGAGTTTTTTGGAGGAAAATACGATTCCTGATATTTTCTGTAGATATCAACATTAAGCCTTTTCACATAGCCCGATGTAAAGCCAACAAAAAAAAAAAAAAAAATGCAAAAAATCATCCTAATCGTAAATGTAAGTGCATCGTTTACATGACACTTTCTTGTCTTCACTGTGTGTCACAGTCAAACACTGGCAGAAGGAAATGTTGACCCGTCGAAGTCTTCACTCTCTGCAGCTGCTCCTGCTCCTTTATGTCTCTGCAGGCGCTCTGAATTTTAACATGTTCAGTAAGTCAGTTCAACTCTGCATTTTAGGAAAACATATTGCCTTGGAAATGATTTTGTCTTACTTTATATGGCAGCTTGTGCACAACTGTATTTCTTGATATGACTGTATGGATCATTGCTCAATATCTGACCTTGATTAATACTGACTTTGTATTTGTGTGTGTGTGTGTGTGTATGAGGAGACAGAAACTACACTCCTAAGGAAGGCGACGTGAGACTGTCCGGCTCCATAGACGTGTCTGAGGGTCGAGTGGAGGTCTACCATGAGGGTCGATGGGGGACGGTGTGCGACGACAACTTCGACATGGCTGAGGCTCAGGTGGTGTGTCGCCAGCTGAACTTCCCCGGGGCCAAATCTGTGATCATCGGGAGGCAGTACCAACAAGGTGCCCTTTTATCTTCACACATTCCCCACCAGAGGGCAGTGAGATGTTTCAAATGTCAGGATCACAGATTTAAGTGTTTCCAGGGCCGTTTCAAGGAATTTGGGGGCCCCAGGCAAAATTTTTTGGTTCACAAAAAATGCAAATCTCTACATTTGGAATAAAACACTACTCAGGACACATTATTCAAAAACAGCGTGTGAAGAATGCAGGTAAAAAATAAATAAAATTACACACACATATAGTAAGGTTAAGATTTCAACCAAGCCTATAGTAACACAGAGTTATTACAATGTCATGTCACTGAATGTGATAAACAGAGATTCTAGAACAGATCTGCGTCTTTCTTATGCTGTTAATAAATACATGTAGCCATACTCAACTCGTTTGAAAAATAGTTGCACATTCTACAAACTGTTGTAGTTCGTTTAGCATTCCGTCACACAGGTAGCTAACATAAACATTGGACAAAGTTACCTGCAGCAACTTATTACCCCAAGCCCCCCGACTAATGTGATTTATCACTTACCGCTATCTTGTTTTTTTTAATATCTTCCTCTTCTTTTCTCTTTTCTTTTCTGGCTGCCGGATGGATAAATTCGCTTCATCCTTGGATTTGTTTTATATTTCGCTGGCTACAGGGCTCATGAAACTGACTGCTGTGTTCTGTCAGCTACTACTGAGAGGGGCCCCCTTGAGGGGGGATCCCGACTCCCGATAACAGTGTCATTGCACCTTGGCTGCCAAGGAGCACTCACATCAATGACGTATAGAATTATGTATAGAATATACGTCATTGACTCACACGGTTTGTCGTTGCATTTTATTCATAACAGTCGTTGTCTTGGGGCCCCAGACCAGCAGGGGGCCCCAGGCAATTGCCTGGTTTGCCTGCCTTATCGCAACAGCTCTGAGGGTTTCATGACTTACTGCAGAGGATTTCACAAATTTTTTTTTTTTTTTTTATCTCACCTCCAGAAACACCTGGACCCATCTGGCTGGATGATATTAACTGTAAAGGTACAGAGAAGCATCTGGTGAATTGTGAATTTAAAAGCTGGGGAGAAACTGACTGCAGTCATAAGGAAGATGTGGGAGTTCTTTGTCAAACAGGAAGTAGGTATCTGACCTCTGGCGTGGAACACAGATTCCTTCTGTTTCTACCTGTGTTGATAATAATGATGTGATTCCAGGCACCAATGAGACCATCAATGATTCTACACACTCACTGGACCACAGCATCAGTCTGTCGGACGACCTTGGACAGATCTTTGACAGTGGGAACGGCTGTGACTTCTTGATCTTAGTCCGAAGCCCCACTGGAAACATCCAGGAGAACGGGACCATAGAGATGGCCGAGACAATGATCTGTGCACACAAAATTATCCTCTCGCTATTCCCCCTTTTCAGTGCTTCTGGAGGAATCTCCAGCATCACGGTAGACGTCAGTTCATCATGCCAACTGCTTTTTCCTTCTTTCATCAGGTAAGCTGAATCTAACATTACATAGATGTTTTATTCATTTTCAATAACTGTTTACTGGGCATGAGCAAGAAAGAAATCAAAAACATCTTGAAACATTTCGCAAGTCTTCAACGTTCCTTCTCTTTATCAGGTACATTTACACCCGTAAGATAGATGTGACCCTGTCCTCTGCAATCTGTGTCCACCGGATGGCGTCGACCTTTGGGGTGAAGCAGCTGATGGAGGATGTAGGTCGGCTGTTTTCTAAAGTCATCCCAGATGACAGCACCTTTCACAACCAGGTGTCCATTTACAACTACGCCGTGGAGACTGGCGATTTAATTCTCAAGGAAACCTGTGTCCAGTTCCTGGCCTGGAACTACCAAAACCTGACCAGGTCTCCAGCTTGGAATAGCCTTCCTGTAGAGCTTCTCGGAGCTCTTCTACCCCGATCAGATTTGGTGGCAGCAGATGAGTATTTTGTGCTTCAGTCTGTAGAGAGATGGATCACAGAGCAAAAGGGCTCCATCAGTTTGGAAATCCAGGCTGAGCTGTTGAGCCACATTCGCTTTCCGATGATCCCTGCTGAGAAACTGTATGACCTGGAGTCCAACTCCTCCCTGTACAGCTCACACAAGAACATGTATCGTGAGAAAATGTTGACAGCGTTTCAGTTTAATATTCTGCTTTTTAGCAAACTGGCCACCAATCCAAAATTCAGCAAAGACAGCGCTGATTATCAGCCCAGGATCTATACTGCTGAGCCCTGGGGCGCTGCCGTTGGCCCGTCAGTGAATCCATTCAATACTCGCAGAAGGTATGAACATGATCGCGACTCTTACTATATTCATTCTTCTCCCTCTCGATATGCTCAGACTGTATCATTCAGGACACCTATCCACAGCAGCCTGATCTTTAATAATAGTATGATCTACTGGCAGGCAAATATCTTCAAGAGCCAGAACGAATGTTCATGGAATGGTGTGCGCTGCGAGTCGGTCCCTGTCGCATGGCTGGCTCCTAACTACAATCCTGACAACATGTTGTATCGCAATCGAGTTGTGACGATGTGCAAGGGCACGGTGTGTCAGGTTCAGGGCTTCAAAGGCAACCTGGCTCCCATTGCGACGAATGGTACTTCATGCCTGTGTTCTGATGAGCAGTACACGTACCGAGTTGTTGTGAGACCAGAGTATGTCTGACAGGCTGAATCAATCTCAATCAATGAATTGCTCTGAAATAATCTCGGTAACACTTTACTTGAAGCACCCGGTGTAACGCATTATAAGTTACAAACACTCATAAATGATCACAATGGTTTACAACCCACTATACAGCATAGGGTTAGGGTTAGGGTCCTGATGTTATAAAGCATTGTGATCATTTATGAGTGTTTATAACTGTAGTTATACAGTGATATAATGTACTTATAAGTGTTATACAGGGGTGCTTCAAGTAAAGTGTTACCATAATCTCTTTCCTCATAATCATGTAGATTTTCATCGCCACGTGGCATTAGGGATTTGTTTTGGGTGCTTCAGCAGCATGAACTCACATATATTTACATAACATTATTTACACATGATGTGTCATCATGGAAACATGCACAAATAATTTAAACATCTGGACATATTTACAAGAGAAGACAGAGTCACATATTTACAGCCACACACACATATAAGTAAAGATATTTTTCATGAGCTTATATCACTGGGGTAGGGAAGTTTATGCTTACACTTTCATGTGAGATATCTCGGTTTTATTTTTTTTACAGCTCGATCACTTTCTTATTGCATTTGCTATTTGTGATGTTAAAACAATAAAATGTATGATATCAACACATTCTCTTGACTTTTTCATATACAAAGATTTGTAAAACAACAAACAAAAGTTTTAACATGTGTTAATCACTAACATACTGCGAACCCCCATGATAATACTGGCATTGCTGGTATAGATAACATGAAACATCTTCCAACACAATAGATACAAAGGAAACTCACATATATAACATTCACAGACTTCAACTGGAGCCTTACACGGTTAATCAAAAAGTAAAAAGAAGAGGACCAGAACCTTATAAAGCAGCCATTTCATGCTGCATATAGCTTAAACTATATGGATCTGTTGGGTTTGCTCTGTAAAAGTGTCGAGAAATGACTGTGTTGTAACTGGCACTTTATAAATAAAGCTGATTTGAATTAAATGAGCTCACTATTAAAACTCATTTGCATCTTATAATACGGACATTAAAGTGAACAAAATACACATTCCTACTCCAAAATGACAGTCTTCACATAATCTAACTCACAACACACTATGAAAGATGTTTTTGAACTCATTTGTGTTGCATGCCGTTTACAAACCTGTGATAACAGGAGAAAACACGAGTGAGACAGGCAAATTGTGTTTCATCCCTTGTTGGCTTACGTCCATAGAAAAACTATATACAAAGATTCAAAACAAAAGATACTCCCATTCAGATTCTTTCAACAACCCAAAACCAAAATAATTAACAAATGTGATAACAGAGTTCTGTGTCACAAAAATGAAAAATGGCTCCTGACAACCAATACCAACTCTTTCTTTCCCAAAAACTTGAATACATCGAACAATTAATACAGTGGGGGTGATGCATAAGTGTAAGGTGCATCATGTGTGTAATGTGTGAAACTTTTAGGTGGTGGTAAGTACTAGGGTTGCCAACTCCCAGAGATTGAAATAAGGAACGCCTCTCGCGGGCAGCTGAAAAAAACTGGGTTTTTGGGGGGTGAAAAACGCATATATAACAGCATTTTGCCACAGTTATACCTACTACAGACTATAAAAACACATTAGGCTACTGCATTACACCTACAGTAGCAAGATTACAATAACTCATGATCAGCTTGATCTGTTTGTATTTGAGGCCTACAGTGAGACAGTTATCATTCAAGTATCATCATCATCATGGACAGCAGCTCTCAGCCACTGCACCGGACGGTAGAGCAGCTCAGCAGCTCCTTCAGAGGAGACTGAGACCCTCAGAGCAGGAAGGAGCTACCACAGGTCTCTCATCCCCACCGTGTCAGACTGTACAATTCTACTGTGTAGAATATGTGCAATAATCCTGGACATTATAATATTCTGCACCCCCCCTTTAAGAAATTCAGCGACACTTTATCATCCATTCACTCCGCTAAAACATATTGTACATATTATATCTCATACTGTATAATTATATATTGCATCATATATTGCATATTGTATTGTATATATTGTATATAATATATATATATATATATATATATATATATATATATATATATATATATCCTGTTATAATTTTAAGATTCAGGTTGTACATACAGTTAAATCTTTATTGTCTTTTGCTTCTATTATCAATCCTAGTATGATTTGCACTATCATTTGTTAATTATTGCACCATTCATTACTTTTGCATCCTGCTGTGAGTTCTATGAGCCTATACACCTGCAAATTTCTCCACTGTGAGATTGATAAAGTCTTCTATTCTATTCTATTCTATTCTATATTTATTGCTAAATGTGCAAAATAACATCAAACAGCTGCTGTCTCTTCTGGATTTTAACATGTTCTTTTTTTTATTTTCAACTAAAAACTAACTAACAACTAAAAAAGTGCAAAATCAAAGCTGAAAAAACTTCTGAACAAAAAAAAACCCAACAAGGTTCCGTTTCTAAACTGAAAACACACCACAGTCTGCAGCAGCAGACACACATCAATGAACTAAACATGATATATCCGATCTGGAAACGGCACAAACTTACATGTCTCTGGAAGCCATGCTGCTGCTTTAATGTTTTGATTGACTTCTTCCCGTGTGCTCTGTGACCAGCTGACTGTTGGCAAATGAACTGCTGAAGCCCACGAGGAGCGGTCTTTTTTTGACCAATGAGATCAGAGTGATTCTGTGTTGTCGAGCCATCTCTGTCAGCTCATTGGTCACAGAACGTCAGAGAGCCGGTGAACAATTTACCGTAAGTTTTCAAAAAAAAGCGCATGTTCCTTTGCTCACGTTTTGACTCTCACAGAAATACGGAACAAAGTGCGTTCCTTTTCAGCTCAGTACGGAACGCACACTTTTACACCCAAATACGGAACGATTCCGTTTTTCAAGGAACGGTTGGCAACTCTAGTAAGTACTGACATGCCATCCAGGCAGAGGTGTATGGTGAGGCAAGAGTGGAAACCGTGTTCTGAAGTTGCAATGATGGTTGACCAAACGTTTGATTGGTTAATAGCTGCTTTGGTTTCCTCACTCTGCTTGATCTTCTAACATCAATCAATCAATCAATCAATCAATTTATTTTTGTATAGCCCAGTATCACAAAAACAGTTGCCTCAGAGGGCTTCAAGATGTTACATTGATTGGTAAAAATTTCAAAGATTGATAATGACTTTGATAATAACAATGAATCACAGTGTGGTGTCTATATAAACAGTCCACAGAAAGAACAGAGTGAGAACGTTGACATCAGACCAATAAACATAGTGGCATGAACAGTCCACAATAGCTCGTCAATGACTGAACTAAGTAATGTTATCATGTTAAAACAATAAAAACAGTGAATAAGCATAATGTTAATGTGTCAAATTCACAGTAACGAGACAAAACGAAGCAACCACCGCCTTAGACCTTCACATCCGGCAAGAAAAAACTCCAAAAACCCAGTGGGAAAAGAAGAAATCTTGGGGAGAACCACAGTATGGAGAGATCCCACTGGACGGACAGCTTTGGCAACAGCTAGCATGAGACAATAAGAAGTAAAGCTTAGGACTATGTTGAGTACAGTCCGTTGGACGGTCCAGCACAAGAAGCACGGATCCCAGAAGTAGAACCGAAGCCAGTCCGTGGGCACAGCACCGACAGGAGTGTCCTCCCGGTCCGGCCGGAGCTTGTTCGTAGGCCCTCGTAATAGTGGAGTCAGCAACTGAAACTCGAGAAGACTCCCCCTCGAAGGGGGGGACAACAGGTGAAATGCAATGAACGGACTAAAGGGAAAACACAGACTGAACCAAATAACATTCAGACATTAGAAGGTAGTGGGAAGAACCAGAGGATAGGGCTCAGTGCACCGTACTTCCCACAGCATTTTAGCTCTTAGGGCAGCTTTTAATAATGATGGTTTAGAGTCTCTAGCTGATCTGATCATAGGCTGCATCGAAGAGAAACATCTTGAGCCTGACCTTAAATAAGGAGACTGTGTCTGCCTCTTTGACATCACTTTGAAGCTGGTTCCATAAAAACGGTGCCAGATAGCTAAAGGTTCTTCCACCTAATGTCCATTTAGAGACCCTAGGAGTCACCAGTAACCCTGCATTTTGAGAGCGAAGTGCTCTGATTGGTTGATAAGGCGTTAAAGCATCTTGGAGATAGGTCGGAGCCATCCCATTTAGGATTTTGTAAGTGAGGAGAAGGATTTTGAATCTAACTCTAAACTCGACAGGACGCCAGTGAAGACATTTTAGAACAGGAGTAATGTGTTCGCCTCTTCTAGTTCCAGTTAATAATCTGGCGGCCGCATTTTGAACCAACTGAAAGTTTTTTAATGCACTTTTTGGGCAGGCTGCAAGAAGGGAGTTGCAGTAGTCCAGTCTAGCAGAAACAAATGCATGGATGAGTTTTTCTGCATCGATTTAAGGTAGAATGTTTCTTATTTTAGCTATGTTGCGCAAGTGGAAATATGCTGTTTTACAAGCCAGGTTGATATGTGCTTTAAAGGAGATATCCTGGTCAAATAAGACCCCGAGGTTCCTGACAGTAAAAGAGGAGGATACACTGACATTATCTAAGGTGATAATCTGTTCAGATAGACACTCTCTAAGTTTATGGGGGCCTAGTATAATGACATCTGTTTTGCCAGGATTAAGACGGAGATAGTTCATAGTCATCCAGGTTCTAATTTTTCTGATACAGTCACTGAGTCTGTCTATTTGATTAGTTTGATCAGGTTTCATAGATAAATACAATTGTGTGTCATCTGCATAGCAATGAAAATTGATATCGTGACTTCTAATTATGTTCCCTAAAGGAAGCATATACAACAGAAATAAAATTGGCCCGAGCACGGACGAACTCCATAACTGACCTGGGAGCACGATGAGGATTGTTGGTTAATGTGAACAAATTGTTACCTATTAGATAAATATTAAAACCTCATCTGAGGGGGTCTATTTCAGGTGTTTGTGGAATGTTTTCAGTTTCCCTGTCTACCAAAGGCTCATCACTTCCACTGTCAATTACAAGAAGACCTGGGTCAGACAGCAACCTAGCTTCTTTATACTGGCTGGCTAACTGATTTTGGTTTTCATGTCCCTCATACCTGACAGATAGTCTGGTCTGTCTTTCTTCTTGTACAGATACTTAAATGTGACTGTGTGACTCCAGTGACTGAATTTGTGGGATTCCTGGCTGGATTTGTTTGAATTAAGGTGGGTATTCTGTTCTCTCTTCTCGGTTCTCTTTCTCTTTCACGAACCATCAGCCAATACCCACCTGTGCTTTCCTCAGAATCTGAGCCACTGATGTCAATTTGGTATCTCCTCACATTCCTGTTACAGTTGTTGGTTTGTTATTTTTCTTTCTTTGGTGCAGGTTCAGTTCTGGTACACGGCACTTCAACTGATAAGTCATTAACAAGCAGCAATAAGTTTCGGTGGGGGACTCTTGTCTTCTGTTTGTCTCCTGTCTCCTGATAAATCACATACACAGGGTTGTCCAGTACTTCTTAATTGACAACATAAATGTTCCTTTCCCAATGTGATCTAAGTTTCCCTGGGCCATCCCGCTCCCTGAAATTGCTGACCAGGACTCTGTCCCCAGGGTGAAAGGTAACCCCTTTCACTTTCTCATCATGGGATTTTCCACAGGTACTAGACACAAGTTACTGTTTTCACTCACTATTTTGCACACCTCAGTCATTCTTTCTGCTCACTTTTCTGCATATGTTTTATGTTTTATGAGGTACTGTCTCTTTCTCGCCAAGGAGACCAGTCTATTGGAAGACGGGGGTGTTGTCCATAAAGCAGAAAGTAAGGAGAATCACCTATCGATTCATGACACGTACAGTTGTAGGCATGCACAGTTTGTTGGAGGTGGTCATTCCAGCATTCCGTCTCCTTTTCACCAAGGGTTCTGAGCATTTGTCTAAGAGTCCCGTTAAATCTTTCTGCGGGATTGCCTTGAGAATGAAAAGGTGTTGTCCTTGAATGTCCAGCACCAGCTTTCTTTCTCAGCGTTCTTAAGAGCTCATTCTCAAACTCACGACCCTGGTCGTGATGCAGCCTACTAGGGTATCCAAAATGCTGGATATAGTCACCAAAGCATGCGCTCTGCTGCTCTCCTTTCCAATTAGTTTTTAGTCGGATCTGCCTGAGTAAATGTAGTAAAATGATCCACGACGACCAAAATGTATTCATACCTTCCTCGGCTGGGCTCAAGGTGGAGGTAATCGATGTATACAAGGTCAAGTGGTGAGTTTGAAGTTACTTTGGATCTATTTCATGTAGCCTGCACGAATTCTTTTGACAGCTCTTCTGTGCATGCTGCCACATTCTGGTAAATGACAAGAGGTATGCGTGACAACATGTCGGCATTTGTGTTTGCCTTTCCAGGTCTTTATCTCACCTCGAACCAAAAGTCTGGCAACTCCTCCACCCACTGGTGCCCCTTGGCATTCAGCTTGGCCTTGCTCATGATGTAAGTTAATGGGTTGTTTTCAATATAGATGGTGAAGTGTGGAGCACAGTAGAGATATTCCCTGAACTTTTCGCACACTGTCCATTTCAGCTGGGGATAGAGTCCTTGCCTTGAGCAAGAAAGAGATACAGTAGTCATCTCTGAGTGAGCTTAACATCTCTTCCATACTTCTCTGGAAGACTGCATGTGCATTAGAGAGGCCAAATGGTATCCTCGCCCACTCCTATAGGCCCCAGGGGGTTACAAAGGCTGTGAGATGTCGTGAGCCTTGTGCCATCAACCCCTGATGGTACACTTTGCCTTGGTTGAGGACACTGAACCAGGAATGCCCCCCCAAAGTGTCAGCCTGGTTCAATAGTCTGTAGTCAATGCAAAGGAGTAGAGAGCCATCTTTTTTACGCATATGACTGGAGCTGCATAAAGTGACTTAGACTTGATGATCCAGCCTCTCACCAATAGATCTTGAATATACTCCTTAACTCCGGCCACTAGTGGTTTTGGGACAGGTGGGTAGGCTTTCTGCACAGGAATATCATCTTTGAGGGTTAATGACATCTGCAGAGTTGGAATGCAGCCCATGTCATTAGAACCTCTTGCAGAAACCGTTGACTCCTCATCCAAAATTTTTTTACAGCCTCTTGCTGCTCCTTAGTAAGATGACTCATATCAACTGGGGGTGCCACAATGAAATGGGGCAGTTTGGGGCATTTTCTGAGGTGATGGCACTCTGAGCTTTGACAGCTTTGTCAGTAGGCGCGTCGGTATCAATACTTTTTTTGATTGTGTTGGAGCCTAGGACTTCCGTCCGGCCGACTCTACCCGGTACTATAAATGGGGGATTTTCGAGGTAGGATAATGTCATGTTTTGTGTGGTTGTCTAAGGGGACAGCTACGTGAGGAACTGTGCCTGCCAGAATTTTGAGAAGACCTTCTCCTACATCCAGCTGTTGTAGCTGTAGACTCTCTTCCTCAGGCTCAAACAACACTAAAGATTCAGATAGGTCAAGTTGGGAGGGAATTTTACACTTTACCCAGGTCACACGGCCTGCACAAATGATTCTCTCTTTAGTTGGCTATTCTTAGGCGCCCATGAGTGGCAACAGTTTTTTTGGTCCGCACAAAGTGTAAAACGTTCTGCGCTCTATCTGTAGAGATGGAAGTGGCTCCACCCAGCAGCTGAGGAAGTGTGGGAGCTAGTCTGGTTTTCCTTGAATCGGTCATCTGCAGGTGACGTCACTCTGTTGCATTGTGGGATTGAACCGCCATTTCAGAGGGATCATATCACTTGCGAGCAACAGTTTGTGATTCACGTGTTTGCGTGCAGCATTATTTCTCAGAAATGGCGAGATCGTGCTGCGTGAAAGGCTGCCACAATAAGTCGCATCGACGGAATGGGAGCAGGACAGAAGGCAATCTCCGTTTTTTCAAGTTTCCCAAGTGGAAAAGAAATTACAGAGAGCAGAGTGAAGAAAATAACAAGGAGACGGCGGATGGCGTGGGTCGCAGCAGTGAGACGAAAGAGCATCACTTTCAACTCCATATCTGTCAACATGCTTGTTTGCTCTTGACATTTCCATAAAGGCAAGTAAGTGAGTTTGTTTGTAAGCAATGTTACTGAAAATGCGATTTCTTTCTGAATGAAGTTACGTTAGCCGCTAACGGTTAGCGCAGCTGCAAACTAGCTTCCCCCAGCTGCGAGCCAACTTCACTTGTGAAATACAGTCAGCGGAGGAGGGCAGTGGAGAATCACTTCATGCTAAATCTGTTTATTTTATTTCTTCATCTTAAATTTAAACTTTACGGAGGGAGGCCGGAGGGAGCAGCTAAGGAAAGCGTCACCGCAAGCACCAGAGACGGGAGTCCGCCGGGATGCAGAGACTGGAGAGCTGGAGACTGAGGAGGGGACGTCGGAGCCTGGACAAAATCAACAGAATGAGGACTAACACCTGATGCTGAGGAAGACAGCAGTCAGCTGCTCACAGAAGATGACAAACACACACACACCAGTCAGGACGCCACACTGACTGTTTTTAATATTTGTGGAAGCACGTTTTTGTATCTGACATACAAGAATAAAGCTTGTCATTGACACTTTGAGTCTTTTTGAGTTATTGTTTTTTGTTAGCACATAAGTAACTTGATAATTAGCTGTACTCCTCATTAGTATTTACATCTTGATAATTTAGTGAAGACCAATAGTGAGTATGGGAAAAACTATTGAAATGACAAGTGAGACATTTTCCTTTTTCTGGAATGTAATGTTTTTTCACACACTCAACAGCAGCAACATAATGATAAATAAAAACACAACAGAACTACATGCATGGCAGGTAACATCAATGAAGCATGTCATTTTCACATAATGTGTTGTGGTAAATGTATCCGACTTTGTTTTTTTTTTGTTTTTTTTTTTTTGCATTTGCATTTGCAGTGTGAGGTCAATTTTGTGTCCCACTTCTGGTCCCACTTTTCTGAAGCTGCTTGGTATCAGCCAGTGTGCAGTCACAGTTGTTGTCTCTCTGCATCTGATAACCGCCTCCAGCTTAAGCAACATAGCTGCAACATGTGCACGTCTCTGCTGTTCCAGTCATACATGTGCAGTGACCAGATGATCTGGCTCCTGATGGCTGCATAATGGCCCAGGCCTTCAGTGGTGGATCGTTCAGACGGTGGGAGTGCAAGACCTGTAGACAACACATTTATTTAATTTAATTACCGTCAACATTACCACTGTTTCTGTTTTACAAAACAGGGACAGGGTGACAGTTTTCTGTCTGTGGTTAGACAAAGTGATGCCTGCTATAAGCATTCATTTATAACTGCTTCATACTTGAGTGATGTATGATAATAATAATAATAATAATAATAATACATTTAATTTCACAGCGCCTTTCAGAACACTCAAGGACACTTTACACAAGATTAAAAACACATTACAAATAAAACAGACAACATAACAGCAAAAAGAGAGAAGTTACGGTGACAGGTTGAACTAGGTGGGTTTTGAGTATGACAGCAAGGTTTTCAATATTGGACAATGACCACTTTTTTCTTGCATGAGGGATGTGAATGTGAGGTCATTTTGTCACAATAATACATAATACGAGTCTTAATTACCCTCAGTTAAAACTAGTAAAGCAAATCAGACAAGACCAGAGCGTCCTCCATCCAGGACTGGACTGATGACAGTCAGGTGAGCTTACCTTTGCGGTCACGACTGTGTTGTTCCAGCCCTTCGGTCGAGATGCAAACACATCCTGCACCCAGCCATTTGTCAAATGTCCGTGCGCTTCCAGAGATTTATAATTTCGGAACTGCTCACATGTGTAGGCGCTGGCACCATAAACCAGGCAGTTTGTGATGTCCAGCACCGAAGTCGGAGGCAGCAATGCAGTCTCGGAGCTCCAGTCTCTGGTTTTCAGGTCATATGGATCAATGTTTTTAATTGTGGACAATTCAGCCACACACCGGTCCCTGGCCTCCTTTATGAGTTTGTCTCTGTACCGTTTGCTCTCGTTGCTCTTATTCTTCTCCATATGGGAAAATGCCAAAAGGAAGGTAATGAAATCACTGTGATGTGGCTCACTGCTCTGTTGTTTTCGCCCCTCCAAAATGGCGCATGGGGGGGGGGGGGGGGGGGGGGGCGTGTCGCTGGTTTGGTCACGTGTCTGCAAAAGACTGATTACCACTTCCAACACATTGAACCCTATTAAAGGCACCTCGAGGGGGACAGGATTTGCAAGGAAGGGTGTAAGAATTGATAAGCTTGGATTCTCATTCCCAGGTAAGTTCACTGTTATAACCACCCAACCTTCAAAGGCTTTGAGCTCGCCATGTCATGATCTGTACGCCGTTAGGCCAGATGCGGAGAGGCCAGATCAGGGTAGACATTTGAACAAGTTTATCGAAGACAGAGGTGATCAAAGATGGCTGCTGCCTGGCAGCAACGATGAGGGGAGTCTCCTGAGCCCACAGGTGAAGCTCGAGCACACAGACCAGCTCTGAAACAAGCGACAGTTGTAAGTGGGTGGGGGTGCTTACGTGCTGGAGACTGTCTGGGGATCAAAGGCTTGAGCATGGACTGCAAGTGGAGTAAACAGGACGTAGGTCTCAGAGAAGCGAGGCATGAAAAAAAATCCCTTTTAGAGCTTGGCAGAGCAGGAGAATCCTTCTGCATGAGCAAAGGTGCCTGAAGAAGATAGTGATCCTGCAAGGAACAAGTGGCAGAGAGACGTTTATATAAGCAGGCAGTGGCAGTCCCCAGGTGAATGCAATCAGCAATCAGATGGACCCAGGGAGCCTGAGACTGCCCACTGCCTGCCTGAACAGAATCCTGGCACTCTATTCACTGCATACACTTCCAACTTTCCTGTATCCCCTAACAGCTCCACCAGTTCAGAGAGTGGACGGATGTCAAAGTATTTTTATTCCCAGGGTCTGCCTAGTGTGCTGACTTGAGCTCCATTGTTCACAAGAGCATCTACTGCAAGGCCCTTGAAGATACATTTGGCATCAGTTTGGCTACAGGTTCGTTTAGGGATGGTATGCCTTCATACAGGGTATGTGCGGCAATTTTCTTGTGCTTGCTCTTTTTGTTGTTACCGGTTCCAGATGTTGCAGTTGGCTTGTTTTTGTGTACAAGGTTAACACTGTCTGATGCAGCTTGTGCATCTACTTGGAGGGACTTTGAAGGAGTTTCGGCTACTGGGTGCCCCCCCCCCCCCCCCCCCCCCCCCCCCCCCCCACAGTAACTGGTTGGCATTTCCCTGATACTTTGGATGTTTAATGCAACCTACAGCTCTGCAGCCAAGTTCTTCACATAAGAAACAGTGCTTGCAATCCTTCAAACCATCTTGCACACACTTTGGACATCCATAACTTTTCTCTTTTCTGGCTGCTTGAGACTGGTCTGATAGGCAGTGACACGAGTGTCACTTCCGTACTATCTCTGTTAGTGAATCAACAAGTTTGATGAGCATATATATTTTTCTGCTGCACTGTGTCTGTTTTGGCTTTCTGTCCACCAGTTTCTTTTCTTGTCATTGGCTGCTCCACAGCTCCGACTTCCACTTGTGTTCCATGTGCAGCTGTAGGGCTGGGCGGTATGGCAAAAATTTCATATTACGGTTTTTTTAAATTCATACCGGTTTCACGGTATTTGACGGTATTTTTTTTCATGCAAGAGTGCTGTTACACATATTTTCTTCTAATAAGAAAATAATTACTGCAGTTGATTGGCTTTAACTAGCCCATTTTACTGTCATAAGGACTGTGTCATGTTTTTTTTTTCATGTCCAGATTGCGTGATTGCAATCGTTATCTCGACCACCGCTTGTTTTTTTTTTTTTGTTTTGTTTCTTTTTTTTCTCATATGCAGTCCCTTTAGCGAACGCATCTTGAATGGACGTCTGACTGCTGCTGCAGATTGAGCTGTGGATGTGGAGGGTGTGGATCTTAGTTTATGACATTCCTGGTACTCTAAAACGTGTTTTCGGCTAAGGTGGTGAAGCTAATTGCTAGTGTTAGCACCTACCACTTCTGCTCGACAGCATTTACAAAAGATAGTTGTTTGATCCACGTCTGACCTTTTAAAGCCAAAAAAACTTCCAAACCACAGATGTGGCTCCTCCTTTTGGTATTAGTTCCTCTGGGTAAACAGCGTGTGCTTCACTTTGAGAGCTCTTGCAGGCAGCCTGTTGTTGGTGTGCAGCAGTGAAATGGGTCCCTGCTGAAACACTTTACCGCCGCACACGTTCCGGACATTGTTTGGGCTGTTCACCGGTATTGCGGTATATGAAAAATTCATATCATAACGAAAATAAAAACCGGTATTCGGTACAAACCGGTATACCACACAGGCCTATGCAGCTGTGTGCCTTGTGCGCAGGATGGATCCCAGCCTACGGTGACGCTCACTCTCATTGCTAGTTACTCTCATGACGTGCTTCAGTGTTTTCTCATCTGTAACTGTATGGTTTGAAAGTAAAGGTTTCAGCTCTCTCCGAATGTCACTGTATTTGTGTCCTATTCCCTGATGCAGAGTGTGTAGGAAGACGTCTTGTACTGTGTCTGGGCTGCACTTAACTACATCACCAGGCTGTTTAGAACCAAAAAAGATCCTTTGTTTTAGACAAATGATATAGGAATTGCTGAGGAGTTTTTTTGTTCATTTTGTTTGGCACACATTAGCTCTTGGAATAATTCAGGGCTGTTTCTATCCCCAAGATGGGAACTCCTTCAGTTCTGCTACTGTCATATCTTCTTTATTGAACAGCATGTCTTTGAAATTCTCTAGTTTCATAATCCTCAGCGCACCCCTCACTATGCCCGAATCAGTAAAATTATTTTTAACTTCCTCCTCAATCTGCCAGCACACACTGTTTTAGATAATGTCTGAGTGATCCCCAGTTTGACCCCCATGAACTTTGAACTCAAGGAGGTGCATGTAAGGCAGGTTTTATCAAGGACACTCCTGGTTCAGGGACATCATCAGGTAAAATATTCACTCTGACCAGGATCACCAGATACCCTACCAGCTGACGATGAGTTAACTGGTCAGATAGTTTTACACTGGCTGTGGTAGTGGATGGTGGGTTAGCTGTGGTGGTGGATGGGTTACATCAAAAGTTGGAGCCGTGGTAGGGCTAATGAATTTTCCCTTGACCCATGGTTACTCCAACATCACTCTGAAGCGTAACAATATCATCAACAACATCTTTTAAGTTAAAAAATTCACTGTCTACAGCTTCTAACAAGGTCTTACTGTAGTTGAAGGCATTGATGTACTCAAAACATCCTTCTGCATCTTCACATGAGAGCTGTGCTGAGTCTTTCCCTGCCACTGGACCAATGCTGACGGCGACCTGGAAAAGGTCCTCCGATGACAGAGAAAACAGGCTCTTCCTTATGCTGTCATCCATGGTGATGTCCCTCCCCGTCCTCTGCTGCTGGTCACCCTCGGCTGCAGGTCTGCTCCTCTTGTCACTGTTGCATGGAACTACGGCAGCGGCAGTGTGTGGCACCAGGCATCGCACCACCAGGCTTCTCTTTGCAGGTCTTCTCCATTTTGGGATCAGCTCCTGACAAAGATGAAGAGCTACTCACTGTAGGGGCCACCAAGAAACTGTAACAGGCCCCGTAGATGGACCTGCTTCATCTAGTCATTCAATAATCCTATCATGGTGCGTCTCGCCTCCTGTGTATATTTAAGCTCCCCTGTTTGTCTCACATGTTGCCAGATGGTTGTGCTCCTTGCTGTAAACCCGCATCTGTGTGTTCCCCATTGTCACGGGTGCGAGGTGGAAGGACCCAGGCGCAGGCAGTCAGGCAGAGCGAGGAGGTTTATTGCAGGGATCCGGGAACAGGAACGAGAGCTGAGGTGCAGGCAGGGACACAGAACACACGGACAACACTCAACGAACCGACAAGGACAAGTGAGGGCTACAGGCTTTAAATAAGGTGGACACAGGAGAGGCACATTAGGGCACTAACGAGGAAGGAAACCAGGCAGGAAAACATGAGGAACAGACAAGCAGGTGAGACAGGGCATGTAAAAATGGGGAAAACAAAACCAAAACCGGCCCAGAGCGCCCCCACATGGCTGGAGGGGCACGGGGCTTGACACCCATCTTATGCTCTCGTGTTTTGGACTGTTCTTGCTGCCCTGACTTCACCTTTGTCTCACCCTCATCGGACTTGTTCACCTGTTTGGAGCTAAATAAATCTATCTTTGTGGTTCAAGTCTGCTTTTGAGTCCTCGCCTCTGTGACACACACATTCATTATTTTCCTTACCAATTTAACTATCGGAGTGTTGTGTGGGGACTGGAGCTAAGCTAGCTGAGTGTGAGTGAAGGCTGAGTGTACTTTGGACAGGCCATCAGTCAGTCGCAGGCAAACACAGAGAAATATTTGTTTGGGAGAGCATTTGTTTTCGGGATTGCGGGATAAAGCCATAGTCAGGAAGAACATGAAAACTCCACACAGAAAGGCTCCAATACCCAAACACAACACCAGAAATCAAGCGGATGGACCCTGCTGTTGTACTTTTATTGCAAGCCAGAGTCAAGTTGCGAAGAATGAAAAGTTGCAGTCAAAACAAACGTCCCAGAGACTGCTGTGGACTCTGCACTGTGGTACAAGTAACACTGTCACCTTTGTATTTGCAGCAAGTGGGTGGCTGACTTCAGAGCTACATGACAAATCTGACTGACATATTCTGTCTTTAAACATCTTCCACTTAGCCCAAAGTGAAATTAAACTGCATGGGAATAGACTCTCATTTCCCCCTTTTAACAGGACTGCAAAGGGAGTGGGGTGTTTGTCTCTGATTTTAAACCAGCTCAACGTGCGTGTCCTCTGTATTTTCCACCACAGCACGTTGAGACGATCATCGACACTGCTGCCTTCTGATCATATTCTCAGAGGGGGAACATATGCATTACAGGTAGAGTTTCTTTGTATTAACCTTTTGAGGCAATTTTGTAAAAATAAATTTTTACTAGGAGTGGGGAAAAAATCGAATCAGCATTTTTTTGTTTGGTGATTTTAAAATTTATTTGTTTCTTAATTTTTTTTAAAAGTAATTGATTAAACGACTTGTTCGTGACAATACTTTTTCTATTGTATTGTTTTTGCAAATTAAAATATACTAATAAGTATTGTTTTTTAAGAAGACGTGACGATGAAATGGCTGGGATAAAAAAAAACTGCTTTTTGATGCTTTTATTTTTGCTGATTTTATACACAGTCAAAGCTTTTGAAAAGAACGTTTAAAGATTAAAAAAAAAAATGACTCAGATGCGAAGAGTATTTTTGGGAGAAATACAACTTCTGATATTTTCTGTAAATATCAACATTCAACTTTTTCACATGGCCCAATGTAAAGCCAACAAAAAAAAAACCTCAAAAATCGCAATTCAAAATTTAAAATTGAAACCCCTAAATTAAAAAAAAAAAAAAAATCTAATCGGAAAAGAAGCATATTGTCCCAGCCCAAATCTTTATCAAAAACTAAAATGCATAATTTACATGACAGTTTATTTTGTTCATTGTTTAAATTACAGTCAAACACTGGCAGAGGGAAATGTTGACCCGTCAAAGTCTTCACTCTGTGCAGCTGCTCCTGCTCCTTTATGTCTCTGCAGGCGCAATGAAATTTAACATGTTCAGTAAGTCAGTTCAACTCTGCATTTTAGGAAAACATATTGCCTTAGAAGTGATTTTGTCTTACTTTATATGGCAGCTTGTGCACAACTGTATTTCTTGATATGACTGTTTGGATCATTGCTCAATATCTGACCTTGGTTAATATTAACGTGTGTGTGTGTGTGTGTGTGTGTGTGTGTGTGTGTGTGTGTGTGTGTGTGTGTGCGCGCGCGTGCGTTTTTCTATACTTGTGGGGACCAAATGTCCCCACAAGGACAGGAAAACCTGGCACGATGTGCCTTTTGGGGACCTTTTTCCGGTCCTAATGAGGGGAAACAATGTTTTCTTGACCATGTTTTTGTTACTGAAAAAAGTAAAAGTGCAAAAGCATTTCTTTAGGGTTAGGCATTGTTGTGGTTTGGGTTAGGGTTAGGACAAGGGTCAGGGTTAGGGGCTAGTCAATGCATTATGTCAAAGAGTGTCCTCACAAGGATAGAAATACAAACCTGTGTGTGTGTGTGTGTGTGTGTGTGTCTGTGAGGAGACAGAAACTACACTCCTAAGGAAGGCGACGTGAGACTGTCCGGCTCCACAGACGCGTCTGAGGGTCGAGTGGAGGTCTACCATGAGGGTCGATGGGGGACGGTGTGCGACGACAACTGGGACATGGCTGAGGCTCAGGTGGTGTGTCGCCAGCTGAACTTCCCCGGGGCCAAATCTTTGATCATCGGGAGGCAGTACCAGCAAGGTGCCATTTTATCTCCACATATTGCCCACCAGAGGGCAGTGAGATGTTTCAAATTTTCAGGATCACAGATTTAAGTGTTTCATGACTCACTGCAGAGGATTTCACAAAAATGTTTTTTTTTTTTTTTTTTTTTTTTTTTCTTATCTCACCCTCAAAAGCGCCTGGACCCATCTGGCTGGATGATATTAACTGTAAAGGCACAGAGAAGCATCTGGTGAATTGTGAATTTAAAAGCTGGGGAGAAACTGACTGCAGTCATAAGGAAGATGTGGGAGTTGTTTGTCAAACAGGAAGTAGGTATCTGACCTCTGGCGTGGAACACACAGATTCCTTCTGTTTCTACCCGTGTTGATAATAATGATGTGATTCCAGGCACCAATGAGACCATCAATGATTCTACACACTCACTGGACCACAGCATCAGTCTGTCGGACGACCTTGGACAGATCTTTGACAGTGGGGACGGCTGTGACTTCTTGATCTTAGTCCGAAGCCCCACTGGAAACATCCAGGAGAACGGGACCACAGAGATGGCTGAGACAAAGATCTGTGCACACAAAATTATCCTCTCACTATTCCCCCTTTTCAATGCTTCTGGAGGAATCTCCAACATCACGGTAGACGTCAGTTCATCATGCCAACGGCTTTTTCCTTCTTTCATCAGGTAAGCTGAATCTAACATTACATAGATGTTTTATTCATTTTCAATAACTGTTTACTGGGCATGTTATAAAAAAGAAATCAGCAACATCTTGAAACATTAAAAGAGTCTTCAACATTCCTTCTCTTTATCAGGTACATTTACACCCGTAAGATAGACGTGACTCTGTCCTCTGCAATCTGTGTCCACCGGATGGCGTCGACCTTTGGGGTGAAGCAGCTGATGGAGGATGTAGGTCGGCTGTTTTCTAAAGTCATCCCAGATGACAGCACCTTTCACAACCAGGTGTCCATTTACAACTACGCCGTGGAGACTGGCGATTTAATTCTCAAGGAAACCAGTGTCCAGTTCCTGGCCTGGAACTACCAAAACCTGACCAGGTCTCCAGCTTGGAATAACCTTCCTGTAGAGCTTCTTGGAGCTCTTCTACCCCGATCAGATTTGGTGGCAGCAGATGAGTATTTTGTGCTTCAGTCTGTAGAGAGATGGATCACAGAGCAAAAGGGCTCCATCAGTTTGGAAATCCAGGCTGAGCTGTTGAGCCACATTCGCTTTCCGATGATCCCTGCTGAGAAACTGTATGAGCTGGAGTCCAACTCCTCCCTGTACAGCTCACACAAGAACATGTATCGTGAGAAAATGTTGACAGCGTTTCAGTTCAATATTCTGCTTTTTAGCAAACTGGCCACCAATCCAAAATTCAGCAAAGACAGTGCTGATTATCAGCCCAGGATCTATACTGCTGAGCCCTGGAGCACTGCCGTTGGCCCGTCAGTGAATCCATTCAGTACTCACAGAATGTATGGATACGACTCTGTCTTATTCAGGACGCCTGTCCACAGCAGCCTGATCTTTAAGAACAATATGATCAACTGGCAGGCAAATATCTTCAAGAGCCAGAACGAATGTTCAAGGAATGGTCTGTTCTGCGAGTCGGTCCCTGTCGCACGGCTAGCTCCTAACTACAATCCTGACAACATGTTGTATCACAATCGAGTCATGACGATGTGCAAGGGCACGGTGTGTCAGGTTCTGGGCTTCAAAGGCAACCTGGCTCCCATTGCAACGAATGGTACTTCATGCCTGTGTTCTGATGAGCAGTACACGTACCGAGTTGTTGTGAGACCAGAGTATGTCTGACAGGCTGAATCAATCTCAATCAATGAATCGCTCTGAAACAATGTCTTTCATCATAATCATGTTGATTTTCATCGCCACGTCGCTTGAGGGATTTGTTTTGGCGGCTTCACCAGCATATATTCACATAACATTATTCACACATGACATGACATGTCGTCATGGAAACATGCACAAATAATTTAAACATCTAGACATATTTGCGAGAGACACACACACACACACACACACACACACACACACACACACACACACACACACACACACACACACACACACACATATAAGTAAAGATATTTGTCATAAGCATGAATCACTGGGGAAGCTTAATGTGAAATGTCTGGGTGTTATTTTTCTTACAGCTCTATCACTTTCTTATAATCTTTGCTGTTTTTGATGTAAAAACAATAAAATAAAGTTGATCGGCTCTGTTTCTCTGGGTGCTGATTTTTTGATTTCGTAAAAGCCATTATGATTCTTAGAAAATATTAACTCATTTTCATGAAATCTTCAGAAGTAAGACTCCAACTGATGAAAGCATTTCGTAACCAAGCTGAGGTCCATATAACCACTTCATGAAGGAAGCTGGACATTAATAGGCTGAGGTTTTAAAAAAGGCACATTTGAGAAAAATGTTGCTTCAAATTCAAGCAGAAAAGCTAATCTGCCCTTATTGTGTGTCTCAAGACAAAATGATCTAATGCTGTCAGCTGTTCAAGTAGTTTTAATCGAAGAAAGTATTACATTCAAAGGTTGGAGAAAAAACTGATACCAGATCAGTACTGCGAAGCAGAATTATAAACAAATATACTGACAACGAAACACCAATTCCTCCTTTCCAAAAAGCAAAGATAAGGCATCGTTCATAAGAACATGAAAAATAACAGCATTTTTCTAACACTTGCTTGTTTTTTTCCCAGGCAATTGAAATTGTTATTCATCGAAGTCTGCAAACTTTGTTGCTTTTCCAGCAAATTTTTTAACTTTCACAAAATGTTTTACAATATCTCAATGAACATAATATGTAGAAAAAAACAGAAATGCCTGGTGATAACTGTAATTGTATAAGTGCACAGACTTTAAAAAAAAATTTCTGACCATGACTATTGAGCTGAAAACACACAGAGGACAACGGCGTCTGATAGCTTGTTTAAAGTTTCATCTCATGGCCTTGGCATATTGCCGCGGTTTGCGTACACAAAGACAAAACAGGCCAAGGAGAAGTGACGTGGAGCTTTGCGGCTTTTTGAGCATGTCTCAGGGTGAGCTGAGGTCTTTGATAGGACCTGTTGCTCATGAAGGCGAGTCGGATTAGTGGTTAGAACCTTTGAATCACAGCTTGAAAATTCCTGATTTGAATCTGGGTTTGGAGAGATTTTTTTTTTTTTTTTTTTTTGTGGGTGCATCCTGCATGAGATTATCTCTTGTCACACTGATTTCAGTCCATAGACGTGCATTTTTTGATGTGAATTTAAAGGTGTGTGACTGACTGTCTCTGAGTTTGTCCTGTGTCCAGTTTGTCGCTGAAAAGTGGAACTTTTTCGCCTGATTAAGTCACTTTTCAGTTAGCGCTCTCATCATATGGGCCTCTCTCACTGACATGCTCACAACTATACCAGTTAGTCCGCTTTATTTTTATAGTGCCAGTTACAACTTTTGTCACCGTTGAAGAGAAAACTGTAACATGATGTGGCATTTACGAGCAGAAGGATATTGTCAATTCACTTTGTACTTTTCCTAAACAGAATTGATTGAAGCACCCCGCCCCACCGACTTCCTGTTACAATTTTCCAGTTGAATGCTTTAGGTGAAATGACTTGTGGTTCCAGGATGCAAATTACCGCTTGTGGAATCTTCCCGAACGATTGCGATTTCCCCACACATCTGTCTGCAGCTGTGCAGAGTTCCACGCAGCTCCGGCGACAACATGGAGGCCCTGCATGTCTGGACAGGTGGGTTAAACAGTAACATACAACACACACACTGACTCATGATGTCTGTGGCTCCAACAAATCAGCTGATTGGCAGCGGAGATGAGGTTCTCAGTAAACATGACTCCCACACACACACACAGTCTTGTACAAACTGACAGCAGTAATTTTGTCATAGAGAGGAAAGTGGTATCCATAAGGTGTGACTCATCCGTATGAAATTTTTTCACCCGTCTGTGCCCTCACTGTAGAGTTAGGAGAGTAAAGCCGTTTCGTCATTTGGCAGACTTCCTCGGCAGTGAGTAACATTACGTCAGCATTTTCATTCCTGTATCATTGTCGTGTCATTTCACAGACAATTAACTCTACAAGTCAGAGCATATGTTGTTTGTTTGGCTTTTCCCAGAATTTCACAATGCCACTGAATATATCTCACAAACAATTAACAATGGCTTTATTTGAGTAATCGTTCTCATTTAACTTCTGACATTTCACAGTTTTATTTTTCCAGACAAAATACTCATAGTAAACTGAAGCAATCCAGTAGTTACTTGTGATTTGTTAAAAAGTTATATGCAACTTACTGAAACAGAGAAAAAAAAATTAAATGGGCTTTCCTATGTTGAATTAAGGATAGAATTGAACTGAATAGTTTTGTCATTATATGCATCATATAATAAAGTTACAGGTGCTGCTCTTTTCATGCTTAATAGGAAAGTGGACAAAAATAAACAAAATACAAACAATCAATACATTGTAAAGTGTAAAAGTGCAAAATGGTAAGCAGTTCTGTGATTTTCCAATAAAATCCTGAACAAAATTGTTTAAAAGTCTGGATGCTCAGGACCTCATCGACTTGAAGCGCTTTCTGGAAGACACCAGTTTGTTTTCATGTTCTATGAATATTCTGTTGTCCTTTCACGACGTGTCTCTCTGTGTTCGCCCTGTGATGGAGTGCACGAGTCCAGGGTGTCCGTGTGGTGTGTCCTGGATGGATGGATGGATGGATGGGCATTCAACAGTGAATTTCACAATGTGGATTAGATTTTGGTTTACTGATTTTAAACTTAGCAAATCATGTGTCAGCAGACAAAGTGAGCTGTTTTTTATTAAACATCGTGATAATCTGGGTGAACATGCAAACTCCACACAGAACAGCCACCAAACACAGTCCTGAATCAAGCCAGGGACTTCCTGGTATGAGGTGAAAATGTCACTTTATCACATTGCGACTACATTACATTTGCTTTATTTATTTATTTTTTCAGCTTAAAATCATATTTTAAGCTTTATTTATGTACGCAGCTTAGTGTCTGTTGGGTAAAGAAGCTACATGTCTGGACAACACCAAGTCGCCTTTTCCATTGTCCATTATCTTAAGGCGTCCCCAGATGTCCAAGTCACCGACGAGGACGCTGTTGTTTGGAGAGAAAATGACCATCTGACCTCTGAAAGGGAAGTCTGGGTCTGTTGAGTAAAAGTTGTATTTCCTAAGACGCATTAGTTACTCAAAGTGGCCACAACAGAGAAACGTACGTACGTAAGTAACACAATGAGGAAGTTTCCCGTGAACTCATAGTAACATTTTGACCTCACCCTGCCCATTCGACTTCAGGACCCCGGTTTTTATCTTTTCTCTTTTTATTCCAAACAGATGTTTTTTCTCTTCTTTGTTGTCCCTGAAGCGACTTGCTAATGCTGATTCACCGCGTCGCTGGTGAATCGTGACTAGCTATCCCGATGAATGGAAAATCTTGGGAAATACCCCTCGGGCTGTGGCTGGGGGTGCAACAGAGGAACGGCTGTTCGGAAAGCTACGTGTTGGTCAGGTCATGTGCAGCGTGTGTCGGCAACGGAGCGGAGGAGGTGGGAGTCAAAGGATGTGGGTCACTGCCGCAGCACCCACCAGTTCCCACAATGAGACCCTCTTTTTATGTCGAGCTGGGCACTTCCTTTTTTAGAGTATTCCTGGCCTTGCAAGTCTGTAATTTAGGGTATGGAGACTCAGACCATTTTCGAGCCCCTTTTGGCATTTGTAGTGGGTAATGTACTGGGGGGGGGGCTGCTTACATTGCACTTCTTTGACAAATCTGACCACTCTCAACAAATTAAAACCAAATGTTGATACAATACGAGTAAAAACCCGTGCTGAAGGGAGAGATTCAGTGTGGGAAGCAGCTAAGAATGGCCATGCTGTGAAGTCATTTCAAATAAGCTCAGGAGTCGGCAACACGGCTACGATCTGAGCGGAGCCCACCACATCAGTCAGCGTCCGGGCGCAAAGGACTGTTTGGACAAGGGGCGGCCGGCTCTGCCCAGAAGAAGGCATCCGCTGTTCCTCCGATGCGTCTGGTGAACTACAGAGGCGTCGGGAGATATTTCCACCCATCTCATCTTGGATGTGTCACTTCCTCTCTCGTGTCTTGGTCTCTGCCCTACTTTCGATGTCCATGTTGTTGTTGTCTCTGTTACGTCTTTTGTTTCTGGTAACCTCCACTCTGCTCGCGAGTCATGCGACCTTGCAAAATATCTAACAATTTGGGAATTTTCCAGAACTTGACTGGTGGAGCGTCTTCCTTGCAAGAAAGATAAAAGTCATGTAAAGATGACACTGGGTGAGCTGTACTTTTTCCCTTTCCTTTCTCTCTCTCACTCTCTCTCTCACTCTCTCTCTCTCTGCATTGCACAGGCATCAATTTAGGGACCTGTGGAAAAGAACCTAGGCAAAAATGCTCAGCTATGGAAAACAGTGGAAATATTTGCCGGAGCGGCCAGAAGACTGACAGTCGGTGGCCAAATATGATGTCAGGGAACGAGGCAGCCACAGCAGATACAGCCCTTTCTCTTTCTTCCCCTTACCCCTCTGTACCCTTCATTATCCTTCATCAGCTCTGATCACTGAACACACCGTGCCCTCACTGCGATCTCCACACTCTGTGCCAGAATCAACACCGGAGGCCACAGACCCCAAACTCTTCAGATTCTCACTTTCCCAAGGTGGTGTCGCAGCAGTGAACTTTCCACTAAAACAGACATCTATTCCTGTATTTGAGTCAGGCATGAGAAAGAAGCAAGGAATTTGACCATAGCATAATGTTTCATTACCAGAAGGGTGGAGGGCTTTGCGTAGCTTGTGCCTTACGGGGATTGCTGCCAGATTGAATCTATTAACTTTAAGGGCATGATGTCACTTCTCTGCACTCCGCCACTCCTCTTTCATTCTTCCTCTCTATCCTCATATGTTACACACAGTAGTAGCAGTCCCTGAATGTGATAGGTACATAAAAACTTTCACTCATTTAAAACCACAGCTATTTGTGCAGTGTGGGCTTGAAATTACTAAGAAATACGTGTATCAGTGATTGCTCTGATGGGAATTCTGATGAACATAACAACAACGTGCTACAGTCCATGTTTTCAAGTCTTGATTTCTGTTTTATTTGAAAGTTATAGCTTACCCTCCTGTATCCCACCTGGTCATTATTCTTCAACATCATCTTTTTAATTCACATGTGACCTTTGAGTTAATTAATCCATGTCCCAATATCCCTTTATGTTCAATAGCTGTGCCATCTTTGATTGTGTCACTTTCACAATATAAATGTGAACCACTCTGTTTCATTCATATAGGCAGAATCAATGCATCTTGTGTCAAATATAGTCTAAACTTGATTGAAATCATTTTAATGAACATTTAGTGAGACCTGATATCTTATCCCATTATATGTTCTGGCTTGCAGCAATGACTCTTTTGTTTTTATTACAAAAAGCAAGTAAGGTGTAAGACATTCAAGTTCCAATGATTACACCAGTGTTTCAAAACTATAACTGATAGTTTTTAAACTGCTTGCAATGTTTACAACATGAAAACTGACTAAGATAAGAAGAACTGTGTTTAATTGCCACTGATCAGCACAGAGCAATTCACAAAATGTACTATATATAGCTTTAAAATCAAAGCATCTAGTCGAAAGAGTGTGTTTTTAAATATAGACAATCTAATGCCATCCTCATTTTTCAAACAAGACAGGTTAAATAAATGGGATGGTTTCCATGAAAGGAGAAGAGGTGGTTAGAAATAACAAAAAAGTCCATGCTAAAAACTCCAAGACACCTAAATCCAGAGTAAAGGTTAGAGATACAAAGGTAAAAACTGAGATATTCTCATTTTAAAATGTAATATTATGAAATTTCAAATGAGTTTTGGTAGATGAAAAGTTTCAAAAAAATATTTTTTCGACGATGAAAGTGACACAAGACAAGTTTATAACCGCAAAGTTGCTGATTTGAAGGGATGGGTACAAAATATTTATAAGAGGAAAGTCAAAGTAAAAAAAAAAAAAAAAAAATGACTCCAGTAACTTTCTGAACAAACCCATAATAAAGGGCCCGGGGGCAAACGGTAAGGGCTCATAACAAAGGTGTAACACAGGTGAAACACAGTTGCTAACTGTGACTGATTTCAGTGTGCTTTTGTTTGGAGAACAGTAAATAAAGAGCTGTAACAGAGGTGCATCCGATTTCAGCAGAGGTGTAACAGAGTCAAGACTGTTTGGAGAACCGTCGGCCTCCAGCTGTCACAGAGCTGTTAACATAATTGTCACAAATGTCTAACAGAGTTTTAACACTGAAAGAAAGTTGTGATGGAGGGATTATTAAAGAATAGTTTATCTACTTTAGTTAGTGACACTGAGCTGCAGGCGGTGACTGTTTTGGTATGTTTTTGTCAGAACCGTCAGTCCCATTTCACACAGCTGTGACAGATGTGTAACCGTTATGAGAGAGGGTGTTTTTTTGTTTTTTTGTCAGCATATAGTAACATAACTTTGACAGATGGTTGTATTGTTTTTAATGATAATTTTAATTGCACTCTCCAACAAAAAATAAATAAATAAAAATAGAGGTTTACATTATTCAAATTTGCATTTATGATTGTGAAAAACAGCAACGGATTCATTAGGAATTGCACTGATTGTGGTTGTTTGAGGCTGAGGCCAAACAGGAGTTAACGGAGGTGTAGCACGGCGGTGACGGAGGGTGACGGAGTTCGCGAGCGGCTGTGAAAAGTCGGGAGCTCCTGACCTCCGGCAGCCCGTCACGCTGATTGGCTGAGAGCGCAGCGGGGGGCGGGGCCTGCTGCCATCCGCCACGATAAAAGCTGGCCGCCCCTCGAGGTAGTGGAAAACAGATGAGAAGGAGGTGTGGATAGAAGAGCGGCCCGCTGCTGGAGGGAACTCTCTCTTTACCCTGTGCGTCTCTGAATAGTGGACCGTCGTTTACTCTCTGAAATTAGGGGATTAATTTGGGGTTTATTTCCCGTAGGTTCACGAGACTGCTTAAACTGCACTACTTCCTTCAGTTTTTATTTTTTTATATACATTTTTTTTTTAATAATAGTAAGTAAAAGGCGTGAAAAATGAGCTGGACGATGAACCGCTGTTTTGTGACTCTGGCCATCCTGTTTCTCTGGCGGGTGGAAGAGATGTCAGAAGCCTGCAGCTGCTCTCCTGCGCATCCTCAGCAGGCGTTTTGCAACTCAGACGTCGGTGAGTACGAATCCACCCTGGAAGTGGCGTTTTGGGGGGAAATTGCATAATGTTAAAATGGCATAAAGCGAATCCCGAGGGAAGAAAAACTCCCCTCCCCTGCTCTGATGTTTACAATCAGACGGAGTGCAGGGTGGAAATTTCTGTCTCTTTCTTTCCACCCCTCACCCCCCCTTCTTTTTTTTCTCTCTCCCTCTCTCTCTCCCTCTAATTATTATCTGTTGATATCCTTTGTGGAATACTTGATGTGCTTCCAGTTGTCTTATCTTGCCTTGTGATCCATCATACTAACCACATTTGCAGCTGTTTTTCTCAGTTTGAATATGACACGTAAGGGAAAAAATGCTTTATGCTAAAGTTTTGCTCAGTGCAAATACAGTTCATCAACTTCCCTGAGACATTTTGCTGCATTGGAAAAGTGACTAAGTGGCAGTGTGATTCACTTTTTTTTTCCTGTTACAAAACAGGGCTTGTTGCAACCTTGAACACAGGCCTTAAACTCACTAGAGTCCCAACAGTGACCAGCTTGTGCAGCTATTTAAATTGGGCTTTGCTGAGGGTCTTTTTTCTTGCTTGTGAGCTGGCTGAGTGTGTGGCATGTATACAGAAGGTGACTTATTCAAAGGTTTCCCTTTACCATCGGATTCCATGGCCCTGATGGATGAAGAAACCTTATTACCCTGCTGGAGAGTCTACTGCTGAGGGAAGGTTTTTATTTTTTTCAGCTAGCCAGAAAGTTCTGGGAGAACTTCATGATCCACAGCTACATAGCTACTGCTATCAGACATTAAGCTTGATATCTGATCAACTTTTCTTGCTTGTCTGTATGTGATTTGGTGTTGCTGGAGTAAGAAGTTGCAGTTGTGAGAGGAGGTGTAGCTGTTAAGCAGATCTGTTGGTGATAAATTGTGGGACTCATCTCTTCAGACAGCGCCAGTGTAAATGCTGTGTGAAAATTTCCTTTTTAGGGGAATGAATGTCACTCAGTTGAATGTATATAATTTCTTTAACAAGACAGGCATAAAATAATCTCTTGTGGATTTACATTCATTCATTAAAATGGAGCAAAAAAAACTTAAAACACAGACTGAATTCAGCTGTCCAACTGAATCACATCACCGCTGCCTGTGAGGTCAACTCCTCACATGACCCTGACCTTCCTGCCCCTGCTTCAGCACCATGGATAGACCCTGATACGTACTTAAAATTACCCCCGAATAGCCCAGTGATTCACCCCTCGTTTCCAAACGCTTTCTCATTTTGCATCATCAGCACTTTCTGAGGCCAAAGACATAGTTTGTTGAGAGTGCCAGCCAGCAGGACTGTTTACAGAGACCTCAGTAAACTCTGGAACTTGCCCTGGTTTTCTTTGGGTATCAAATTAACACACACTAGTTTTGTTGCAGTGAATATGCTATGATAAAATGACAGAACCTAAATGGACGTTAATACCAAACTTATATGGTTGTCATTTTGCTCAGTCAAGTCATTTGATTCACTTTGTTTATATTTGCGGTCTGCTGCTGAGTGAAAGAGGAGGTGATCGTCAGTTTTGTTAGGAGTTATTTATGTTTAGAAGTCTTGATATCCAAAGAGGAATTTGATAAGGAGTTGATTAATCCCTCAGCATTAGATACTGAAGTGGAACTTGCACAGATCTAGCATCAACTGGATTTGCTAAAAATGACTTGAGAGGAACTACTCAAGCCTCTTCCAAATTTGATTTACATGAAGACAAAATGCAAACCATAATAACTTCTCCAATTGCATTTCTTTTCCATTTTTTTCAGGTTCATTCTCGAACTTTGATTTGGTATTGTTCTTGTGAGGCCAGTAGGAATGAAACTGCTCAAAATCCACCATTGAAAGGTAGCGCAGTCCCAGATTATTCCAGTATTTAATTGTCCAAGACACTGAACCCCCGGCCTGCTCACCTTCACCTCAGATGAAAGTCTTTTAACTTGACGGTTCACAAAACGCCAGGCCAGTTTTAGCTCTTTATATCCAGCTCTTTGCACCGAGCAGGAACAAACTCTTCCCTCATAGTTTTAGATCCATCCCCTGGGTTTTTTCTGCTGAGGCAGAGGAATGTTGGTCAGTCATATGCTGTGCTCGTTATGTATTTACTTTTTTTTTTTCTTTCTTTCTTTCTTGGGTGATCGTACAGTGTATCTGTGCCCCATTTTATGAAGAAGGAAAGTGAATCCTTTGAGAGCCTGAAAGCCAAGCTGGCTTCAACGTGACTTCCGGGATAAACACAGGCCCGCAAGCTGTGTAAACAGAGCTGACATTAAAACCAGATTTCCCTCCCGTGGGCCGCATTGAACGTGCGCAAACTCTTAACATCTGCTTTAAAATCCGGGATCACCTGCAATAATACATGTGACAGATCACGTCTGACTTGTAATTACTCTGAGAGCAGCCGCAGCCGGAACGTGCGGACCGTCTTCCAGCCCATCGAATTACGAACGCAACCTGCGGTGTCAGAAACACAAACACCCCAAAATCTAAAAATTGCTGGGAATAAAGGGATGATGGTGGATTTGTTTGCGCGTCCTTTGATGTGATCAGTGAAGGAGTTGGTTTTGAATTTGCTGTTGGATATCTTATTCCCCCTCTGACCATAATGCGGCTTCTCCGAGAGGGGAAATGGATGCACAGGCCCTGCAATTACATGACATGCGTTTGCTTTTTTTCCCCTTGTTTTTGAAAGCACTCCCTCGACCACAATACTGCACACTAAACAGTGTGTTTATTGTTTGCGTAGCTGCAAAATGAGATGGTTTCGCGATTTTGTGAAAACTGTTAGGGCTTTGTCAGCCTCTTGGAGTTAACATCATGCCGGAGGCGTGCTCTGTCTTCCAACACAGAAAATTAATTTGGATTAGTGAATGGCGAAGAACGTTAGTTAATGCAGGGTTGGTTTTTTTCTGTTTGTTTTTAAGCATCTTTTTCTATAGATTTACTATTTTTAACATGTTAAATGCGACTTAACGGGTTAACTAACCCCTCGGAAGTGCTTTAATTATGTAACAGTTATTCACATAATCCTGCGGTTTCAGGGATTTGTCATTGTTGCTGTTGTTCTGACACATAGTGTCTTTTTCACCTGTGCTACTTTTAAGCTTTGTGGAAGTAGAAATGGTCTCTGGTTCTGTACACTTGAGTAAAGGAGATTACCACTAATCCAGCGTGCACGCAAAGACGTTTTACAGTTTCCCCAGCAATTTTGCTTTAATGTAAATCACAGTTAGTGAAGGAGCTTTGAGTAGTGGTATTTTCCCCCAGGGCTGTGCAGCGTTTACTTGAGGGAACAGTGCAAACACTGCAACAATGTCTGCGACGGTGTTGCAGTACTGCATCGAGGAGCGGACTTCTGTTTACAGTGCGCCTGGCGAATACAGCTGTCCTCATCACTCCATCACTCCCTTTATCTGTGCACGCCACACTTTCCTCTCTGCTTTCCTTTTCTTAAGAGTCCATGCTTCAGACCCTTATAAGGAAATGTTCTCTCGGCCTCTATTGTCATCGAATTAGGACACATATGGCTTGCAGCTTCATACCTTCATATTAAAAGCAAACGAAAAGACTTATTTGGTATGAGAGCAGACCCGTGATGGTCCGAGACAATCGGTAGCGCAAACCTTGGGAAAGCTTTTGCTGAACTGGAACTGAGGAACATCTGGTTCGTGTTAGTTTTGTCACAAGTCCTTTCAACTTCATGTGACTTCTGTGAATCTCTGGGATCGTTGTAGTCTTCAGTAGAATTAATGAAACTTGCATTGTATGAGTAATCCGGAGGTATTTTGTTGACATTTGATCACTGATCTACTGTGTGCCAGTGTTTGGATTCACATGAAAGAAGCTCTGTCTCTGAAACACATGAGTCATATTTTTTGTTAACTGCTCAACATTTGAGCTCAAAGGCTCATCTGTATGGCTCTGATAATATTTTTCCACTTGAAGCCATTTTATTTTTCCCCATTTCGTCCTCTCCAAATTTGGAAGGCTTGAACTTCAGAGCGCGAGAGGGAGAGAGAGAAAGAGAGGAGTCGGTGGGGAACGCTGATTTGCATGTCAGCACCTCTATCCAGACAGTGAGGCAGGTCGGCGTAGAGGCCTGGAGGCAAGCGGAGCGTTTTGGTTCAGCTTTTTTAAAGACTGCTGACTGGCTTCCTCCGGTGTCGGCCCAGGAACCTGAGAAACAGGCAGCACACATTCCTCCCTCTGATTGCAGCTGATGAAACACTCATGTGCCTCCGTCTTCCCAGCACCTGGCACATGCACACTCCTCAGATCCAAGCCGCAGCAATGTGTTGTGGCCAAGTCTGGCATGCCAAACCTGGGAAGGGCTTTAGATCAGACACAGCTCTCTCAACATAACAATGATGCTTCCCGTTGAAATCTTGTCTTCTAACACAGTGTTTGTTGAAGTCAGTGTTTTTTTTTTTTTCTTGTTTCAGTGATCAGAGCAAAAGTAGTTGGGACAGAGGAGGTTGACTCTGGCAACGACATCTATGGAAATCCCATCAAACGCATCAAGTATGACATCAAACAGATGAAGGTATTTAAGATATAAACAATTTTAATTTTGTCTTGAGTTTGAGCCTCCATTGGAAAAAAAAAAAACGAAGTGACTGAATGTTTTTGCCTGTGTTTGAATTTCAGATGTTTAAAGGCCCCAATCAGGAGGTGGATGCCGTCTACACTGCCCCAACCTCTGCAATGTGTGGAGTGACTCTGGAGACTTCTGGCAGAAACGAGTATCTCATCACAGGTAACTTTTAAAAACGATGCTTGTCACAGTAGGGAACCGTCTTGATGCATTTAATGAAATCCTCCCCCCCCCTCGCTGTAGGCAAGCTGGAGAATGATGGGACGGTGCACGTCACGCTGTGCGACTTCATGGAGCAGTGGGAGGATCTGAGCGCCACCCAAAAGAAGAACCTGGTTCAGCGTTACGAAACGGGATGCGACTGCAAGGTGACGTTTCTACTGACATGAACGGCGCAGAGAAGGAGTAACACACCTCTGTAGCCAGAATGGGATTTCAAAAAGTGCAAAAATGGAATTGGTTGAAAGGTTCTTTCTCTCCTCTTTGATCTTCAGATCACTCGCTGCACCTCGGTGCCTTGCATGATCACCAGCCCGACGGAGTGCCTTTGGACAGACTGGATCATTGAGAAGTTGGTCAACGGAGAGCAGGCCAAACACTTTGCGTGTATCAAGAGGAGCGACGACTCGTGTGCCTGGTACAGAGGCGCCGCAGCGCCCAAAAGAGATTTCCTGGACATTGAAGATCCTTGATTCCTCGATCTCTCCACTCCACCATCCAAACTTCTGAAGAGTTTTTTTTTACAGTTGAAATATACTTACTTACATGGCAAAAACACAGAAATAAAAATGCATCAAATTCTTATTTTATTTTTTCTCTCTTAAGACAGCTTTAGAGCGAGTGCTTCATGGTGAGGTTGGGGGGGAAAAAAACCCTTTTCAAGGCAGGTCTCGTGTTTTCAATTAACATTCTTCTGAACTCAGCACTTTTTGCCACTTCTACCCTTAAATCTACAGCACTTCCTCATAAACCACTTCTCCTTCAGCCGAAATAAAAGGAATGACCTTCACAACTCAATATTACCGTTTATAGTACTCAGTTCCTGTGCTATTAATTGCAGATGTTTCCCTTCTTTACATTGTTTTTATCTAAATCCTTTGCTTAAAGTGAGCTATAACTGCTGGTTGCATTTATACAAGTTGAAGTTCTGTGAATCTGTGTTGATAAATGGCATCAGTTGACTGTCAGCATCCTGGGTTGTGACAGCAGAGCTATCACAGCAAAAACAAAACAAGAGACACCTCTTTATTTTTCTGTCCCGTGTGAGGTGTGCGAAAGCGAAACCCCCTTTCTTTCTTTTTTCTATTCTTTTTTTTTTTTTAACCCAAAAGTGATAAACATGAGTGGCGTTTTACATGATACCACTGTGTTGTAACGATCAGTGCTTTTGCTATGCAACTGTTTTCTTAAAGCGATCCTGAGTAGACAAAATGCACTTTGAATACAGCGGTTATATTGACTTTAAAGAATATGGTGAAAAAAGAGGATTGAATCCTCCATTTGCTTTTTTTGTGTGTAAGACAGCTCTTTCATTTGCCAAGCTGTGGTAAGTTTAAGAGCATATTTTATTTAAGATCATCATGATTGACAAAAGCCCACTCTTTTATATTTGTTGTGACAAAGTATTTTGACTCCACCGGCCAAATGCATCCAGTGTACAGTGATGGGCACACTGTGTTCTGTCCGGCTGGTTTATTCTGTAGAGTTTTGAATAAAATAACACATTGCCAATATCATTTTTTTTTTCCTGCAGAGACACTGAAAGGACCACGTGTGTCATGCAACTGGTATATGACTTTAATATGAGAGTGTAAAAAGATTTTTCATTACAAACTGTAACCAATTATGTCTTGTGCTGGTTTCACATGGGACTTTTGAGATAAGATTTTTTTTTTTTTTTTTTTTTGCATGCGTATCCATCTGAAACATTACTGTACATTTGAATATTAATTAAATGCCAAACCCTGTTTTTGAATTGCTGGTTATTTCACTTCAATACTTGCAACATTTGCATGAAAAATCCACACAGAATGTTTAGTGAACTATCTCAGTACTTGATAGTTTCAGAGAAACAATACATGACAATACATGCACGCACAAAACTGTTGCACACCAACACTGATCTGGTGCTGTAACTGTATTTAAGTTCACTCATACAATTTGTATGCCATCCAGTCTATTGTAAACTTTCAACATCATAAGTTTCTAATGAGTACATCCACAATTTGAATGATGAGCAAAATTTCTCAATCTATCTACATTTTATGGTTTGAATGTACATATAGGATTAAACTTTTATGAGGATTTTGATACAATTTAATCTTTGTAATAGGAGTGCACTTGAGTACAAATCTTTTTGGAATCGTTCCACCTCAGAAATGTGATAATATCAGAATTGGATACTATCAAGTATCTTAAAACTGAAGAATATCATGGTCTTATAAAGTATATTTCACTTTTTTTGATTTTCTGAGGAAGAAAATATCTTTTGTAATGAACCTTTACTCATCCCCTTGGGAATATCCCCTTTTTCCACATTGACAAATCCTATTTCTAGGATGCGGCTCTGCAGTCACATTACAGGGCTCTGGGGAGCTGATGGGGGTCAAGGGTCTTGCTGAGGGGCCCGCAGAAATGACCTGTCCGCTGTGGGATTCCAACCTGCAAACTCCCCATACCAACCCTGCTTGTCTGACCTCTGGGACCTCACTGCCCTTCGACCTAAATCTTGTCATTGTGCAATAGCTGTAAGATGTTACTGTAGTTGTGGGGTATGCTGGACTGATGAGCAATTTTCTTTGTTTTCTTGATCTTTGTCTCATCCCGGTAGTTTTACAGACATCAATGGAAACTGAAATTTTTGATTTGATGTTCTTATTGGAAAGTACACTGCTTTTGTATGGGCTGTATTGTATTTATCTCCTTTACTCCTCTAAAAATGCCTCTGGGACTGAAGTCCTTACATGTCCAGCTTCCAAAATCAATATTTGAAAGACCCTGTAAATCTGAACTCAGCATTTATCAAGAGTAGTGATAATCTGCTGCTATCTAGTGGAGACAACTACATATTACATGGAAATATTAATTTAATGAAACTGAGAATACCACGAGGGTGGTGGTACAATATTTGCACATAGGCATGGCATACAACATTTTTCATAACGTTTATTCGTTAATAAATTCCAAGTAATCAAATGACTGTATGATGATGGTGATGCAGGATTAAAGCAAATGAAAAACCCAGGAACATGTAAACACAAACACATTTCAGTTTAGAGGTTGTATACAGCCCAATTTCATCTTCAGTTGGCCGGACTGGTAAAATGCTGCCATAATAACTTTTATAATGAAACTTTGAAGTTATTCTTTGTTGTGGCGCAGAGCAGAAGCTCTATGTTGATATTTTCACAAAGCCAAGACAAAATCAAGCCAATTTTTAATGATACTGTTTCATGCAAAATACAGTGAAATGTCCCAGAAGCCTTCCCCTGTCACTGCTGCATTATACATGTTTTTACAAACTCACCCTGACAGTGTAGCCATCTTTTATGTTGATCTCAGCTCAGGCCGCAGTGTTGTTGTGTTTGGAATTTTGTTTAAAGATTGATGATTTTTTTTTTTTAATTTATTTTTTTTTTTATCTTTACAGTTTTCTCGGCGGTTTAGTGGGCCGGACTGGAACCTCAAGCGGCCGGTTTTGGCCCACGGACCTTACATTTGACGCAAAGGATTGTACTGTGAGGATTGAATCAGACGATATTTTATCATACGCGAAGCCTTGAAAATTCGAAACATCTGTAGCAATGTGGGAATTAATGGGCGCTTTTCCCCTCAAAAGTCTCTGTTCTGCGAGGCTTTTCCGGTGGTTTGGTTATACATTGAAAAATGTTCATGCAGGGCTCCTCAATGGTAAACAGCGGTAGCTGGAAGTCACGTGCGCTTCCCTCCCGACAGACTGACGTCAGCAACAGAGATTGGCTGAACCTTTCGGATACAGCGTGACCTGCCCTCTGATTGGTTACTCATCTCCGTCACTCTCAGGCTTGTCTCCGCCCCCCCATAATGCAGCATGGGCGAAAATACCAGACCCAGGAGCCTCAGCTGAGGAAGCAGACACCTCAACTGTCACGTATTTTGGCCGATTGGACAAAAGGTGAGCGAACCAAACGCTTGTGTCCACACACTATTAAAATACCGACGCGTTTCCAGGGCGGTATCGTTAAAGTGGGAGACGGGATGTGGCGAACGCAGCCTGTTAGCCACCTGGACGGCGAGATGCTAACCCACATTGCAGCACTGTGAGGAAGGCTGGGGGGGCTCTCGCCACGTTAGGTTAGCTCGGTGGCTAATCTGCTGCTCTGTTCCACCTAAAAAAATCGATTCAGTCAACGTGAATAGGCGAATTCAAGAAAACGTAGAGTTCTTTAGATATTTAATGATTAAATTGTGGCGCTTGGCGTCAAAACTTCACATCGTTCCTCTCGATATTAGCCGTGTCTGCAGCTAACCAGCTAGCATCGAAGCTGTAATGACTGGCCTGTGGCTTTGGAGCTTCCCAGGCTGCTGCAATGCTTCGATACGACAATTTAGAGTTGTTCTAGGTAAAAGCTGTTGACATTTGGTGGCTACCTGGTCGTTTAGAAACAAATAAAGAATGGCGGAATTGGAAGAAGTGACAGCAACAGTGGCGATGCCTTCAGGTGATCCCGATAAAGTCGTTTTTTGATTGAATCAGGCAGACAATATTTGTTTGCCTCGTTTGCCCTTTTTTTGAATGTAATTTGCTCACAAATACAAAAATTTCACCTTGGTATTATCCAATAGACATGTTATAATGCAATAGATGTGTTATTGATATCTCTGATTAGATCAAGTCTTTTAGATAAACCCAGTTAACCATGTGTTTACATTCTTGTCATAATTCAATAAAATTTTAAATATTTATATTGTCAACTTTTAATGTAATTTTTTAAAATTATTTTCTGAATCCCCTAAATGCATCATGCATACATTACAAGCATGTCTTTGTAAAATAAGCCACCACTCAACCAGGTCCCATTACAAAGATAGTTCAAGTGAAATTTGATATTATGTTTGGTCATTCTTTCTTTCTTTGTGTGTCTGTCTGTGTGTGTGTGTGTGTGTGTGTGTGTGTGTGTGTGTGTGTGTGTGTGTGTGTGTGTGTGAAGTGTTTGTATTACATGGACGAGATTTTCAAATCACAGTGTGAAACCTGAAGAAATGAACATTCACCGAATAATAAAGGGGAAAACAATCACTAAATGTGTCCTAAAAATTGCTGCATTGGTCAATGTATTTTTTAGCCACCTGAATTGAAAATGATACATATATAAACTAACATGATAAAAAATAAAGATTAGTTTCTTTTTATAATCAATCTTCTGTTTTTGTGTGTCATTTAAGATATTCCCATGGTATTCTGGTTGTTTTGCTTATTGCTTTTTTATCCATTTGTGCATACTTTCACTCTTCATTATGCCTTTTTTCCCGTGTTTGTTTTATTATTAATAACGGATCATTTGCAGTGGCTTTACTTGATCTTGGTTAACAAGACAGGAAAACATCTTTGTTTTGAACACTTTGTGACTTGAATTCCCCTGCGTTATTCCTATTGAAGAAAAAAAACGGGTGCCAGTGGGTTAACAGCTAATATAAGTCATAACAGGTAAAGTAAAGGCAGGTAAATCAATTAAATTAGATAAATTAATTAAAGGTGACTGGATTTCCACAGTGATGGATTGTTCACATTAGACATCTGTCAGCCACCAAAAGGCATTAGTGCAATTTTATTTGTTTTGTGAGCCAGAGCTTATGACAATTGTGCTCGTTTGATTAATCGCATAAGAGAAATGTATTAATATATTTAAATATGGAACTTGAATTCACTGACGCTTGTGTCTATTTGCCATTGATAAACAGCTTGTGCCACCTTAAATATGAAGAGAGCTCTCTGCTCTCATTAATGGCATAATGGCACACATCTGTTAGTGCAGCTGCCAGCACATCCCAAACACAAATGACTGGGCCGTAGTCTGAATAAATATGACATAATCTGCATAAACGAGTGTGTTGTGGTCAGTGTATCCGTGCATCTGCTCACTCCAGCAGTTGCATCACTGCAGTTAGCCGTTTCCCCGGGGCCTGTGTCGTTCTTAGTTGTATTAGTATCAGCAGCATGTGAAGGTCAGCGTGCCCTTGTGCATACAATGCATGTTCAGCCCTCCTTCCCTCTCCGTGACGTCACTGCCCACTCCGACGAGCGCGTCTCTCAGGGAACTCTGTGCCTGTGGTGTTTTCTGTGTGTTCACTGTATCGTCGAGGTGCACCAGGGTTTGTTGTGATTGGGACACGACACTTACATAAGTAAACTGAGGCTATGAGACATTGATCCGTTCACTCAGCACAGGGATTGTTTGTTGTTGTTGAATAGCATTGTGTCATTGTGCTGGTTTAAAAATATACCTGCATCATTACAATGAATGCTCCTGTTAGTGCATGCAGGTGCTGTTATTTATTTTTAAGTGGCTACAGCATAATAAATGCCTGCAATTTACCTCTTTATGTTGCTTATAATCCAGATGAAAATAATTTGATGTGGGAACATGCTGATTGGCAGAATAAAGGATTCCAGACAATAAGTGGCTTGTGCAAAAGTGAGCTGGCAGTTGACAGCAGCTGCCTACACCTCATGTGCTCTAAATGATCCTCCTCGACTGTCTCCTACCCTTCCCTCCCTCCCACCCTATGATACCAGTGTCTGATGTCTTGCATAACTGTGGGGACAGCTGCCAGGATCCAGCTGGCTCCTCAGATGCTCTCAGTCACCATATCTCTTATGAGGCAACGTGAGGACTGGAGCGATGCACCAGCACACCAGGCTGTTAATTAACACTGAATTTATCACCCAAAAGATGATAGTGTAGGTTTTGGTTTTGTTTTCTGTATGTCAGCACGAAGAAAGCATGCTTTCCTAAAAGTGATGAATTTAATGTTTATTGTAATTCGACGTTGACACCTTTGTTCCTTGACAGTGATGTTTCAACAATGCCGATAGTGGATAAACTCAAAGAGGCACTGAAACCTGGTCGAAAGGAGACAAGCGATGAGGGAGACCTCAACAAGCTGCTGGCCTCCTCTGCCAAGAAGGTCCTTCTGCAGAAAATCGAGTTTGAACCTGCCAGCAAGGGCTTTTCCTACCAGCTGGACAGCCTGAAGAACAAGTATGTGATCCTCAATCCTCGGAGCGAGGGTGCCACTGGGCAAAAGGCGATCGAACCCACTCAAATAAAGAGGCAAGGTAAGTGGTGTTCGAAAATATGTGCACTTCTATAGTTCTGTGTGTTCTTGGCAAATATCACAGCGTTCACTGCTCTCTGCCTTCAGTCTCGGAGAATGTGGTTGGGGGGCAGAGCGATGGCATCCCGGCCCCGCAGAAGATGCTCTTTCCAGGGAACAAGCTCACCCTCAAGTGGGAGCGCGTGTACAGGGTGGGAGCCGGTCTCCACAACCTCGGGAACACCTGCTTCCTCAACTCCACGGTCCAGTGTCTCACCTACACCCCGCCCCTCGCCAACTACTTACTCTCAAAGGAGCACAGCCGTGTCTGTGAGTACCGTCTTTCACACACCTCATGTATGCACAGTTTTGGAAATGTGTAGAACTCAGACACTGTGGTGACGTGTGGCTGATTCCACAGCTGTGGAAGAAAAACAAACTGCTTTGATGCTTGATAAATTTAATGTACTGTTTAAAAAATGTGATTAATGATAAATGGCCACTTTCATATCAATATTAAAGCATTTCTAAATGTGTCCTGATAACGAATCAGTTTTTATGTGGATATAAAGTGACAAAACTTTTCTTAATTCACTCAGGTTGTCATTGTTGTGTTTCAGGTCACCAGTCGGGCTTCTGTATGATCTGTGTGATGCAGAACCACATCATCCAAGCCTTCGCCAACACAGGCAACGCCATCAAGCCAGTCTCCTTTATCAGAGACCTCAAAAGTAAGAGCTCCTCCCTTCAGCACCGCGAGACTGTCTGCCTTTTTTTTTTTTTTTTTTTTTTTTTTTAATGTATTTTGTGGCAGGAGTGACCGCCACCTGATTTTTTTTTTTTTTTTTTTTTTTTTTTTTTTTTTTTTTTTTGGGAGGGGGGATGAACAACGCCAGAAGGCACAATGATGCAACACCGGCCTCAGAGTCCCATGTGACTGCAGTACACTAGTGGAGTGCTTGAGACTGCAGGTGGTGAATGAACACCGCCGTGACGGGAGAAACGAGGTGTTAGTCGCACCTTGACATGGCGAGAGAGCGCGCCGGAGCCTCGTCGCACCCCGTCCTCTCCCTCCTCGACGTACTGCCGCAATCATGCCTCTACCTCCCGTGACTCTTTCTCTGTGCCTCCCCTCCTCCCCTCCGCCTCCTCCCTCCCTCCTTTCCCAATGCCCTCTCCGTCTCCTTGTGACTGCGGGCTGAGAGGAGCAGCTTTAGCACAAAAATCTAAAGGCCACCGGCGTCCTCTCTTCCCCACCACCGTTCAGAGATGTGCAAATTATATCGAATGTTTTCCCTTTCGCTTCGTTTTCAGTTGGCGGCCTCTCCTGCGGCTGTTCTGCCCGGTTTACAGTCACATTTGCATACAATGAATTTTCAACATCTATACGTCTTGCTGAGCGCGACCCCCTAAAAATACAGCTGTAGTCGCCACAAAAAAAAAAAAAAACGAGCATCAGTGGATTCTGGAAATGCCTCAAAAAGCTCACTGCTGGGTTTTCACGAACAAAACAAAAGCACGGCGGTCCTCTACAGCAGTCATATCTTCAAGATGTTGTCTCCCTCCTATTGTAGAAGTGCCTGGAAAGAGGTCTTCAGTGCACGGCGTCTCGTTGCTTTTTCTCCCAACTCTGCGGTGACTCGGTGGCATGAAAGTGCAGGGATGCTGTGCTGGGAAAGTGGTGATGACCACATTATGCTTCACCCTGCTGATATACTTCCCTTTTCAATTTGGGCAAAGCGTTTAGAGCTACATTAGCTTTAATGTGAGGGTTTTACTGTAAACGAGATGCCAGTCGGCTGGAGACACTTAGAGATCTGCAGCCCGATGACGCTCTGACATTTGGAGGTCAGCTGTAAGCACCTCTGAAAGATGGTTCATGGACAAACATCTTGTTAGTTTAAACGGCTTCGTTTGGGAGAATAACAGGAGGATTTCAGATTTTCTGTCTATTTTAGGAAAAATTGTCACTTGAAGTTTATTTGTTCAAATTGATTGCATAACAAAGGATTGTTATTGATATTTATAGCTGCTAAACTTTTTCCATCCTTTAAGAGTGTCTGTGCCTTTAGGACGTAAACATTTATTTATTTTTTTCTTAAGATTAATAGTCAACATTGTTTTTCATTCAGAAAGATATATACCTCTTTCTGTTCTGTGTGTTGCCCAGGAATAAATATTCTGAAGCACCTAATTTAGTTAATGCACTCTGCTCCGAAGCTTTGTATTAGCATAAATCTAGCATTTACTTTTACCTCCCGCAGAAATTGCCAGACATTTTCGCTTCGGCAGCCAAGAGGACGCCCATGAATTTCTGCGCTACACCATTGACGCCATGCAGAAGGCGTGTCTGAACGGATATCCCAAGTAAGGATTCACTCTCACTGAATGTGTGTGTTTTCATCTGTGGTCTTGGACTGTGAATAAAGTGTCCGTTTTGTTTGTAGGCTGGACAGGCAGACCCAGGCCACCACCCTGGTTCACCAGATCTTCGGAGGTTACCTCAGGTCAAGAGGTATCTACCGTTTGGACTTCTGTTAATTTTCACATTAACTTCTTTCTGAATTGCACTGGTTTTGCGTTAATCCGATTGTGTTTTTTGACAGAAAATAATGACATTTCAAAGGACTCAGATACTTTGTGTTTCCATTGTGTCTTTTATATTCATAAAAATGACTTTATTTTTAAGCAGGCAGTTCATCTTGAGGATTATCTCTGTTGTCAAGATGTTTCCGATAAAGAAGCTTGTAAATCCGCAGCCCGTTCTTCATGTGATTTCTGTTGTTTGACTCACGAAGTCTTGACAAACAGACCGTACATGGAAATAGGGAAGTGTGAAATTTGAGGCAGGCTGTTGTTTGAGGGATTTGTGTTTACTAGAAGGCCTGTTTTTAAATCGTCCAAAAATCAGTCAATCATGGCAATGAACAAGAATGTCTCCTTCATTATTGTACTTTATAGGATTTTTTTTTTTATGTGTGTGCACTTTCTGAGTATGTATTTTTATGTCAGATTTTGACCAATATCTGCCAGGTTGCATTATTTCCCCAGATGAATCAGATCTGTTTGTGCTTTTTCTTTCAGTGAAATGTTCCATTTGTAAAAGTGTGTCTGACACGTACGACCCTTACCTGGACATCGCTGTTGAGATACGGGTGCGCTACACAAGGCCTTTCATTCTATAAGAATACAGCTGCTTTTTAATGCTCGCGCTTTCCTAACTCCAGCGTATTCCTCTGCCTTTGTCTCGCAGCAAGCGGCCAACATTGTGCGAGCTCTGGAGCTGTTTGTGAAGCCAGATGTGTTGAGCGGAGAAAACGCCTACATGTGTGCCAAGTAGGTTTTTTTTTTTTTTTTTTTTTTTCAGTTCGGCGGTCTGACTGCGTCCTAAAATCCCAGCAGGGCTATTGTTCCCACTGCAGCTCCGCGTTTCTGATTTCTGCTCTGGTTTTCATAGGTGCAAAAAGAAAGTGCCAGCCACAAAGCGCTTCACAGTCCATCGAACGTCTAACGTCCTGACCCTTTCGCTGAAGAGGTTCGCCAACTTCAGCGGAGGAAAAATAACAAAGGTGAACCGAGGACATTCACATTGTGAAGCGTTTTTTGAAGGAGCTGCTTCGTGCCGCAGCGTTTCTCATATTTCCTTTTTCCCCTTCCAGGATGTCGGGTACCCGGAATTCCTTAACATCCGCCCCTACATGTCTCAGAGCTCAGGTGACCCTGTCATGTACGGCCTCTATGCTGTTCTGGTGCACTCTGGCTACAGTTGCCACGCTGGACACTACTACTGCTACGTCAAGGTGAGACAGTGTCTGTTTTAATAGAGCCGGTGAGATACGGCGTGCTCTGCTTCAGGGGGAACCTTTCAAACAAATACATGAAGTTCGACAGTAAAATTTATTTCTTTAAAACAAGTGTGTTTCACATATGTAAACACTGGAATCACCAACCATGATCAGCTTCTTGCACTTACAAAACCATATATTTCCTTGATCATAATAATGATTCCATAACAGTGTCCTATGATACATGTGTCATAAGTTATTTTATTGTAATATGCAATATTTGAATGTACATATTAGAGGTTATGAGCCTATAAATTTTGCCTCTTTAAGATACACTTATATTTGCATGTGTATTCTTACCAGTCAAAATATCTGTTTAAAAAAAAAATAGCAGATAAAGGAAAATGAGCTTGCTTGTCTTTCTAAATTCCCTTGTTTCCGACGGCTGTTCAGCTGTAAAACTCAGTGGTAACAACTAGTTATTTTCAGTGTTGAACAATGCAGAGCTGCTGAATTTTGTAGCAAACGTTTAGCCATCCTGAATTGTAAAGGGGTTGTTGTTTCAATGTGAATGTTTCACGTTATTTTTTTAGGCAAGCAACGGGCAGTGGTACCAAATGAATGATTCAATGGTGCACTCGAGTAACATCAAAGTGGTGTTGAACCAGCAGGCCTATGTGCTTTTCTACCTGAGGTAAGACACCCGAGGGTGTTGCAAGACATCAGAGCTGCTGTTTTCAGTGTGTGTCGTCAACAAGTCGGTTTGCTTCTCGAAGGATCCCCGAAACCAAAAAGAATGGAGACGGACAGACGGTCAAGCAGGGAATGTTGCACTCGGGCAAGAACAGCGCGTCGTCTGAGCAGATCAAGAGGGCCAACCTCAACGGGCCGCTGTCCTCCCCGCAGGTCACCAAGGTCCGGCAGACGCTGATGTTGAAGAGTTTGCGAAATAAAACCAGCGCGGAATGTGTTTTTAATGAAGGCTCAACTGCTCTCGACAGAAACTGGAGCCGGCACAGCTGCGTAAGATCCAGTCTATGGACGGCGGTCTGGGTCTGCCCGTCTCCAGGAACGGCGTGAGCGCCCAGCAGCAGCCGCCGCAGCCCCGGATTTCCAGCTGGACGTCGTCCTCCAACGGCCCGCCCAAGCTGCCGGGCGGCCCCGCCGTCATCGAGGAGCCCTTCAAGAAGCTGAAGAAGCCGTCCCCGCAGCAGGGCCCGGCGGCGCCGCGCAGCAGCACGCCCACCCCCTCCAACAACGGGGTCAGCAGGACGGAGGGCGACAAGAAGCCCGGAGGGGAGGGCCGGGGCATGGCAGCGTCTACCTCAATCAAGTCTCTGTCCGACTCCTCCTCCGCCGACACCACCGAATCCAAGGTGCAACTCGGTTCTGAGCAGATAACTTCAAATCATGTTTCATCGCTGCAATTTGCGTAATTACTGTTTTTCCGTCCAGGACTCCGTCGGTCCCAAAAGCGCGCCGGTGGGCGAGACCCCCTCCACCCCGCGGAAGGGCCCCTCCAACGGCGTGGCGTCTCCGGCCAGGAGCGTGGAGCGCTCGCAGAGCACGGAGGAGAAGACGACGGCCAAAGCCAAGCCGCCGGCCCTCAACAACATCGCGTCCGAAGCCACCAGCACCATGTCGCCTCCGCCCGCCAAGAAGCTGGCCCTGTCGGCCAAGAAGGTGAGCGCCGCAGCCGCAGCGGCGGCCCCGCCTCCCTCTGGTAACACCGCTTTTCTATACGACACAGATCCGTTTCTTTTTCTGCTCAGTGTGACGTGTTATTCTCCGGTGTACCTGTCTAATCAGCCACATGTTTGCACTTGTTTAGAGTTTGTCTTCTTTTCCTTTAGTTTGTTCTTTTTTTCTAACCATTTCTAATTCTTCTCTGCCATACCCTCTCCTCTTTGTTTTCTCCCTCCATCTTTCCCTACCAACCCCTTCGATTGGCCCTTTTTTCCTTATTCCTCTTCTTCTTATTATTATTATTCTCTTCCTTATTTTTTTGTCACACTCATGGCTATTTTCTTTAGACCACCAAGTTTTTATTTATGTCGATAACTGCAGGCGCACAATCGGAGTCGGAGCAGCATTGATGTTCTGCCCCGTTTGCCCCGCCAGCTGTCTAATGACCACATGCATCAAAATCAACTTAACTCCCTCACCTTTGCCCCAGCTACTCACTCTCACAGGTATGAAACATGTACAGGGAAGACAAAATCTGAAAGGAAGAGATTCTCGATTCGCTATCGGGACCTGAAGGACGCTGCTAATCCAGATGTTGTTCTTCTTGCTGTCTTGGTAGAGCCGGTCCATTCCATTCACCTCAACTCCAGTCATCGACAAGCAGCTTCTCTAGTGAAGCATTCAAACTGCAGAGTCCTCAGAAACAGCCCCTTCTCTCCACGCCGCAGAAACCAAACCCCAGCCTTTCTCCCAGAGCCAACGGACACGGCTGCCCCGGCCGCGCCGCCCCCCGCGGTCTGAACTCTGTCGACGGCGAAAACCCCCCCTCCGCCGAGACGCCCAGCAAGAAGAAGAAGAAGAAAAAGAAGCGGCGGCATTCGGAGGTGGAGGGCGAGGCGAAGCCGGCGGTCCTCCCGGCTCCCGTCGCGCCGCCCGCCGTCCCGGAGCCGGCCGCCGAGAAGAAACGCAAGAAGAGGAAGAAAAAGCGCAAGAGGGAGAACGAGGACGGCGAGAAGCAGGCGGAGAGAGCGAGCGTCCCGTCGCATCTGGACGCGTCGAGCCAGGAGGAGGACTGGTGTCCGGGCGGCATGTGGAGCCTGACGCCTCATTCGGATGCAGGACGGCCGTCCGCCTCAACTCCGGCGCAGCGGGAGTCAAATGAGAGAGAACATGAAAGGGACTCTGTGCTGACGGAGAAGAAGAAGAAGAAAAAGAAGAAGGGGATTCAGCTTGACCCGAGTTCTGCCTGCTCTGCGTCAGAAAGGTGGGCTGAAGTTCATCGGCTGCTTTTTTCATGACCTTTTTTTTTTTTTTTTAATTGATTCAACAAACTTAATTTCTCAGTTTTAAATGATTTGCTGAGAACTTGAGATTTAATCAATGATTGAGTTTCAGATTCTGATGTTGAAATAAAGAAATGCTCATTATTTAATCAGACTGTAGTAATAAAGTATAAAGTTGTGAGTGATGAGCATCTAATCGCTACTTTTTTCTACCAACAGCGCTTCTGCAGTGCAGGCCACAGACGTTCAGAGCGATGCGGGAGAGTCAACCGTGTTAAAAAAGAAACTGAAGAAGAAGAGGCTAAAAGAGGAGAGCGGGCTCTGTCTGGACGCTGAGCCCGAGACGGCAGAGCCTCCTCCCAAAAAGATCCCAGCGGAGAGCGACGGAGTGAGCAAACAGAGCCCAGGTGAGCGAGTGAGGAGGACCTCGGTCCCGGTGAGCAGCTATTTGAGTATTTGAAGTTTTTTTTTCCTTGTTCGTTTCGACCTCAGCCACGGTGGTAGTGTGGGACAGCCAGGTGAAGGACGGCTACAAGCGCAGCCAGGCGCCGGCGGCTGGTGGAGGTGCGTCCGGAGACGCTCCGCCCCGTCCTGCTCCGGCGTCCTGGGATGGCAAAAAGACCAGCAGTGTGGTGGAGGAGCTGCTCAAGAACTCCACAGACAAAGCTTATGGAGCCAGCAGTGAGTGACGCGTCCCTCGCCACTCAACTCTTAAACGTCTTACCTCGGTTTATTAATGCGTTGTTTCTTCGTCCAGTCCTCAGTTGGGATGGTGAGGCCTCTGCGATCAGCAAAGACGCCATCGAGCACGTCCGCGTCGCCCAGAGCGACACCGTGATCGACGAGTGGGATGAGGAATTCGACAGGGGAAAGGTGAGGAGTCGACGCGAGCGCATCGTAAAGCCAAGCGCAACAACTCCCTGCCGTGACAGAGCAAATTAATAACCGCTTTCTCCTTCACTGAAAACATCCAGGTGAAGAAAATAAAGAACTATAAGAGAGAGAAGTGGAGAAGCGGCGGCAGCATCTTCCAGAAGATCCAGGACAGGAGGAACAAGTGGTCGGTGACCCCCGGAGGGAAGAGAGTGTTTGGAGCGCGCCGCTGAGAGCCCGGAATGAGGACAACAGTACTGTATACCAAAACTGCTACATTTAACCCCCCCCTTCTTTTATTACCTGCTTCAATTCAGGAAGAATATTAATGCCAAAACCAGCACAGCCGAGTGCACCTTTAAATGAAGACTAATCAGCATGAAAATTCCGCCTAATTGCCCAACAAGCATTCGACCTTTCAGAATAACCTCATTTAACACGAAATGCCGTTTTAAGTGCATGAAATGTTTGGGCATTATTTTTGTTAATGGAAAACCCCTGAAACACTCGCGTGGAAAACCTGCTTAATGCGTTCACGTCCGCTCCGAGCTTCGCTAATTGCCCCGGCGGTCTTTGCTACTCCATGAAATGAATTGTACCGTATCTGTAAGCTGTCCTGCAAACTGCTGCCCCGGCAGCCACAAGGGCTTGTTTTTAGACATTTAAAGAAAAGTTATAATAATAATTATAATAATCAACCTGTTTCTTTCATTTAACCCTTATTTTAAAACAATTCAATACCAAAAAAATATGTAACTCCAAAACAAGTTTGTGTTATTTTACATTTATTTTAATTCTAAATTGTGATTTTTTTTTTTTTTGCAGTGTTTGTGCCACATATTTTTAAGGACCAAATTTTGCCTGCGTAACGTTGGTGAAATTGAGGTTCATCGATTCAAATAATCATCACTTCTTTTATTTTGTATTTGTCCAGCTATCTGATTGTTTTTTGTTTTTTTTGAACATGTAAAACAACAAAAGTCTTGGGTGTTCTGTTAAGACAAGACAAAACAAAACAGATGATTTTTAAGATCACATCTCATGCTGTTTGGTTTCACTGTGTTCCTCTGTTTACACACTTCTCGCCGTTTGTAGAATACATGTTTTGGGGGTTGTTTTTTTTTTCAGTTTAATTCCTGAAAGGACTGGGGCAGGAGCAGTTATTTTTCTGCCTTGCAGTTCTTGGCTGATGTAACTTTTCTCATTGTTCATTCAGTAACGCTCGCGCTGCAGATCAGACCTTAACGCCCAACGTAAACTGTTCTCCACTGACGTTTTGAACCAAGTGTTGCATTCTCTTACTTCAGGCACTGTGTTGGAGCGGGACTGCCACATGTTGACAGTTTCTTTTCTCCCCCTCCCCCCCTGCATCTTATAACTCTATGCAATTATCTGACGCTCACTCTGGTCACCAAGAAACTGGGCTGAGACTCAGGAACCCAGACATCCTGTGTACCCCATCTTCATTTCTCATCAGACCCCCCCGCCTCCTCCTCCTCCTCCGTTCATATCGGAGTGGTACCTCCCTCTGGACCACCATGTCGCATCCTGTACATCTTGTAGAAACTGTTTTATACAAAGTATTTCAGGTGTGGAAACTGGGATCATCTTGCACCAACAGACGCGTAGAGAAACTTGACATTATAACAAAAAAAAAAAAAAAAACGCTTCGCCGGTGTAGACGACTGTACAGTCCATCTTGTGCTACCTGTGTTTCCCTCCGACGCTGTAAAGATCTGCCCACTGCATTTCTTTTCATTCTAGAGATGTTGCCTTGAATTGGCTATAAAAAGTATAGGATTTAATGTTAAATATATAATTTAAAGGAGAAAAGAGGTCTTTATTGTGCTACTAATACTCGGATCAGTCGGTGGCTGTTAACTTGAGAATTTATCAGCAAATGTGTGTGTTCATGTGCGCATAAGAGAGTCGTCTGTTTCCACGCGAGACCTTTTCCTCTGTCACTGTCGTGTGTACAGTACAGGAGAGGCTTCGGCTGAATGATTTCCATAGGACATGTTCGTCTGCTGTGAAACCGAGGTCGGGTGTGATCCTCTGACCGACACAAAGGAACATTTTCCAGGGTGAATGGACTTTCCAACATGTTTGCATTGATGGTTCTATATTTTGCACCACCTTTTCTGACCGGGCAGGAGTGCTTTCATAGTGAAAGCAGCTCCTGCCGCATAATAGTTAACTGAAAAGGTGCAATAAAGTTGTGACTTTTGTGAACTGATTGTCTTGGTTGTGGTTTTTTTTTTTTTTCTTTTTTTTCTCCCCTTCCTGCTTTCAATGGAAACCTATGTAGTGATGATTTTACTGTAATGCACTTTGGTCGTTATTGTTAGGAAGCTGAGATAAGAAGTAATGAATGTTAATGAATAAGATTAAAGCCTTGTTTGACAAAAATGAGAAATGGAAGAAAAGAAGTATGACAGGCAGTCGACCTCCAGCTGGGACTAACAGTGTTGTGATATTATTCAATTACTTGAAAAGTTTTCTCGCTCATGCAGCCTTATGTTATAAAAATAAGAACGGCTCCAGTCTTTCTCCACATGATGTGTCGACGTGTTGCCAACGGTGAGTTTTTGCTTTCAACTTCAACTCAGTTATTACACCTAAAAAGTGTGTGTTGTGTCTGTGATGCAAACCTGACTTCGTAATTGTACTGACTGCTGCTTTTCTGTATTAAAAGATTACAATTTGAATCACATTTAAGTCACAAAACACGCCACAGAATTAAAGATCTTGACTGCTGCAAAGCAGAAATTTGCCAAAACCAATGAGAAGTCCGGTCGTGTTGAGTGTATTTCATGGCTCAGTGCATTAAAATGATGGAAAATATCAAACATGGAGTCGACAGTTTGGCTGCAAATATCTGATGCGGATTAAAAACAAGGTTTCAGCATCAAAATAACTGCTGCTTCTAATTCATTCAAGATAGATTGAACAGTTTTTATTTGTGGCTTTATCATAAAAGTTCTGCAGTGGCATTGAAGGTACTCGACCGGACCTTGATTTCCAAAAAAAATAAGACATGAGACTCCAGAGACTTGACTTTGATATGAAAAGAAGTGTATGGGCAACAAATACAAGTTTGGTCACTTTAAAAAGCATGCTGAAGTGATCCCTGAGAACCATCAGACCTTTAATAACATAAATGAGAAGAGCTGACAGGATTTCACCTCTACATCCTATTCAATCTTAGTGTCACCAAATATTTGATGATGTGCATCAAGTGAGTCATAGGGTAAATTTTTGCTAATGCAATATTACGTTGTTGGGTTTTGGTAGTTTTCCGAACTCAGTTCTGAAATCAATTAACTTCATTTCACTTGCACACATTTATATATTCATGGCCTCAAATATCTTTAATAGTGGAATAAATCTAACTACATTTGAATTCAGGGGTTGAATATGATTCAATTATTTTCTTAAATAAATGTAGACTTTAATATATTTTACCTGGATCTATTTGCATTAACATAAAGAAACATCTGGAGCATAAGATACAATAAGAGATAAGATAAACCTTTATTACTCTCACAGCTGGAAAAATTGCAGGGGGTGGAAAGAAACCTCTCTTCTCTAACCAATACAGAATATTTGTCATCACTTCAGTGTCCTTGCTCAGTAAATGACAAACATCTTTCAAGCAGAGGTATTGAATGATGAAACGTCTACAAACCTCCAGCCCCACGAGGCTGCACATTCAGTGGTAACTTCTGGTGAAATGTATTTTCTGACATTTTTCCTATATAATATAAACTCACATGCTAATTGTTGAGTTCCATAAGCTACAAAAAGCAGAACTCTACTTTGAATATGAAACCTTGACAGTCCTTGTATATAATGTGCAGCGTTGCTCCTTCACCAAAGCTTGTTTTTAAATTCCAATTTATGTACATTGAAGGTGAAAACGCATTGTTTATTTGTTTCAGAAAAGTTTCAAAAAGTTGCATTACCAGTGACTTCCAGCACTGTTGCTGTGTAAACGAATACCCATAATGCATCTAAGCTTTACATTTTCACTTGAAAATGTTATGTAATTTAGGGATAATAATAATAATAATAATAATAATAATAATAATAATAATAATAATAATAATAATAATAATACATTATTCATAACCAGATTTATTGTAGAAAAAAAAAAGAAAAAAGATCTTGCTGAAGCGTCCCACAGACGGGTCCGACCTACACTGGGGCCCCGGTGAAGTGTTCCGCGAACTTCTATTGAAGTTACGGCGTGACGTCACCGCCAGGTGGGCGGGGCCAGCATGTTGCACTTCACCACCGGATGAACAGCAGCAACCGGCCGACGGCGGCACACCGGGAACCGCAAACAAGACGGCAACAAGCGGAGGAGAAGCACGTTTTTTTTTTTGTTTTTTTTTTTGAAGAGGAGCTCTCGTGCGGAAGAAGACGAGCTGGACCGCGCGAGGTGAGAGAGGCTGAGGACAGGACAGGAGCGGCCAGGTATCCGGATCGCTGCGGCCGCTCGGTGACACATCCCCGGACGGTGACGCCTGCAGCAGCATCAGGACCACCGGGATGGAGGGGGAGCATCACGGTTTGTCTCCGCCGCACGGTTTTGACACTTAAATATTGTTTTGTTTTTTTTTTAGCTCTGCTTCGCCAACACGTTAGAAATGCCGAATCACCAGCTGCTGCTGCTGCTTCCAGCCTGACACCATGACAGCACAACATCCCAACTTCACCAACTTCAGCATCACCATGAATTATTTACCATCGTGTGCAGATGTGTCAGTAATGTAGAAACAAATCCAATCAGAAAAAAAATCAATTAAAAAAAGTTGAATCTCTCAGGGGAATTTACCTAATCTGATCTGATTAATTGAACATGCATGGCTGACACACTTTTCCTCTCTACTTTCTGATAAAACTGGTCTCATCCTATACGGGAAACTCTGAGCTGACTTCATGCATACGGTGACTATCCTGATGATGTCAGGCCACAATGAGCAAGCCCATGGCTCAGCTCGGGACATGATGGAGGCTCCATTTCAATTATTTAGCAGTTTAGTCTTTTTTTTTTTCTGTGAGCTTAATGCATCTCAAAATAGATCCTCCAGCAATGGCCTCATTGCAAGAAATCAAGTGATGCTCTGCTGAAAAGAGGCAGGCACAGTCTTCCACTTGTGTTTATACTGTTCTAACAGCCTCATGTTTGAAGAGTGATTGATTCATATTCTCACACAATTGATCGAACTTCTGGAAAATAAGCTTGATGCAGACAGCAGTGGATTCTAACAGCGTGGACAGCCCATGCAGCCTGGATTCCCTCAGCTCCACAACGGGATAATCATATTTATTTGCAGCCTTTTGCCCTTGTCAGTGCTTTCCTGTTCGCAGTGTGGCTGAAGAATCAGTTGACTATTATGTAATTACCTGCTAATGTGTGAAGCATAGGAGGGAAGACATTCTCGAGCTTCCAGAGCATTCACACAGCGCTCCCCCTGTCCCCGACACTCCCTCAGTCAAACCGGCAGCTCGTGGAGCCGAATGGGTACGTGCAAGTCATATCATCTCTTCTGTCCCTCAGCACAGGACTGTTGAGAATCCTTGAAGTGGGGATAGAGGTAATCCATCGACCGACGGGATTCAAGTCTCCCAGACTTCATTTCATTTCAGTACAAACGCGTCTTTGCACTTTACTTTATTATTAATGCAAACTTATGCAACCCGAGCATTACATTGAGGGCTTGGAATTCATCTGAGGATAATCTGTGGGCTTTATAACCTCGTAGCGATATCGATGCAGTCATTTCCCCCAAAATTTCTGACAGGATTATCACACTGTGCCTTTTGCTCTGTTTCAGTGATGTTTCCTCGCTGCTGGTGCCCTAACCTTTCTGTCTGGGGATTTTACTGGGTGTGGTTCTGTTTCAAGACTCACTTCAAAGGCCTTCAGATGCACGCTGCCAAGATGTGTCTGTTTTATCTTCTTTTTTCTTTTTTTTTGGGAGGAGGTGCTTTGCCATCTACCTGCACTTGTCAGTGCCGCTTCAGTGTTGTTTTGCATGAAGAAATGTGCACACACAAAGGAAACGGAGTGCGCGCTCATAGGCGTGGTGCACTACAGTGACAGGTACGCGTGGTTGCTGCGGTTTGGTGCTCCGTGACTTTTCTCTCTACCTCCAGCTTTGAAAACTCCTCTTTGCGTAACTGATTGACTTGAGAGAAACAGAGATGCCTCTACTGGCCTCAATATGATGTTTCCCAGCTGTCGCTCTCTGTGCGTGTGACGATGAGAGAAGGTTTACTCCAGTTCGGAGCTCCTCTCATGTTCAAAGCATACTCAGACTGCCACCGCAAATAAATCTCTGCGGACCTATCCGACATATCGTATTCCAAAGACAAAAAAACGTGACAGAAATAGTAAGAAATGTTAAGAAAATGTGCAGTTTCAATGTTCTATTTTTGCTCCTGCTTTTCATAATTACGTAAGCCACCAACCTGATTATTGAGGCTCCATGGTTTTGACTGATTGATGACTATAAACACGATCACTTTCCGGTGCGTCAGTCTGGCTGAGCATCCAAAAGCAGATCATTAATGGTTTGAGACACAGTGCAATTATCAGCACAATAACACGCATTCAGTCTGTTATCGGTATAAAAGTGGTGGTGTTTTCACTTTAGCTGTTTCGGTTGCCCCCACCCAGCCAGTTGTTAGTCACCAGAGGTGCTGCTAACATTAGTCTGCTATGTAGGAGTTCCACCAACACATCCTCTTGATTCATACTCAGCCGTGTTTTCCTTCAGCCATCAGACTGGACCACACATTTCTGATCGACGAGCGCCAAACCTCCCAGACGATCCAGGTGGTTCACTTTTTTTTTTTTTTTGTTGAGTTTGGGCCGGAAGTGTGAGCCCTCTTGTTTTCTGCTTGAGTGACTTGTGTCAACAAAAAGTGCTGTTGCAAGCTTTGTCCACCTGGTGGCGTGTGCTGCTCAAGCAAGAGTGGATCTGTTCTGGTTCAAGGCCAAATCTTTTACATCAAACATCACTGCACATCATGCATAACAAGTCAAAAGCAGAACATAAGCATTAGTCTCTGACTACATTTGCTTTCTCATCGTGGTTGTGATAACTATTAACTTTACAATTTCACTGCTTTGTCATATAAATTACAAATGTGTTGGCACGTAAAGCTCCAAACTTTGAACATCTGTGGCCATTGTTGTTGCAGGTCACATTCCCGACGAGCTGAAATGATGTAATCAATTGAAATGAACAGCGAGCACTGAGGCTAATGCTTTCACCAGAGCCGAGTGGACTCTGGAAAGGCTACTTGACAGTCACAATGGCGCACGCACACGTGATTCTATCTGTTTGCTGGGAGAACGAAGGACGAGGCACTCGATGCACCCATCTTTTTATCAATCTATCTATCTGTCTCTCTGCCTACCAAATACCTCCCATCCTTATTGCAGGTTCTTAGTGACTTGCTGATGTTGTCAGTCACTCAGGTACTGTGGAGTGAAGCAGAGGTGCAGGGGGGGGAAAAAAAAGGAGGGGGGAACACGTTTTTTGCTGACTGCACTGTGTGCTATGCCGCTGGTCCTCTGTGACAAGACTGTTCCTCAGGGTGATGTGCAGCTGCGGCATTTAAAGAAGCCACGACTGACTTTGCAGTTCATGCGAGGGTCATTCTGGAGCAAACGGGTGGGTGGGTGGCTGGGTGGGCCTCCGGCAGTGTGCTGGGCAATGCTCGTTAGATCCAAAGTACTGTCATTGCCACTCAAACTCTGCAAACTCAGCACTTTTTGAGGGGGATTCAGTGCCTGCCGTCCAACGTGCTGCCCTCGATGGCAGCTTGACTGACAGAGCAGGCAGAGACGGAGAATGAATTAATGACTGACTCTGAATGAGAGAAGCTGCAGTTCAACAGTAAGGAAGACTCGGTCGCGCTGGAATGTGAAGTCATTCCAGTCGTCAGGTGCAGCAGCACCTGTACTGGAAATGGAGGTAAATGTTCCTGTGAGGTGAAAATCCCAGATGAAATCAACATTTTTAATTATTTTCAACACATCTGAGGCAGATCTTTTTATAAGCTGGTGAGTCTGTCACGTGGCTTCAAGACCCCAGAAGTATGTCTGTGTCATGGTGATCAACCCTCAATAAGTGTGAAAATAATCTAATCAAAACAAATGGCTTACAGCGTGTTTTGCCCAGGAGCAAATCATTTCTTCTACCCTGTTGCCAAGCAACAATGAAATCTTGATTTTTATTTATTTATTTTTTTATTTTTATGTACAAGGATTGGAGCCAAAAAATGATGAGTGGTTAAAAGCAACAGAGGATGGAGAAGGGTGGGGCTGAGAATCTACACCGGGCAAAACAAAAACACAGAGTACGTCATCATTTTCATTGAAACTAGTGGATTCTTTATTAGGAACCGTGTTTTTCAGGAATCAGTTTTGCCCTCAAATTTGACAAGGTTGCAGAAAAAAAAAAAGTTGTAAATGCATTTAGTATCATATACCCTTGTTTTTCCACTAGTGTGTGCAATCTGCCAGAATTAGCATGTAGAGCAGCAACAGAGTGCAAGTGAGAGAGAGAGAGGAGTGGAAATAGAAAGAGAGAGAGCAGAGGAGGATGGAGGGAGGTTGAGGCACCGGCACGAAAGGGGAAGAGGGAGAAAAGCAGAAGTGATTTCACCGTCCTACCAAGTTGCACGTTCATATTGTAAAGGGAAGAGAAAGTCGGCGAGTGGGAGAGCTGGGCAGGCATTAGACCGCTGGATTAGGTGAGGCCGCCGCCGGACCTCAGAGCTTGACTTCCTCCCTGGACTTTGAGCTCAGGGTGATTGTCAGGAGCAGCCGTGGGAAACCCGGGACTCACTCCACAACTTCTCGTCTCCCTCCGTCTGCATCGTGACGAGCTGTGAGCAGTCACACCGGCAGACGCTTCCTACACCGACGCCGAAGGCAGACACTGGATCTATGGGGACAGTGAGTGAGCTATGCATGTCCAGCCTCCACACCTTCCTGTCGCCGGCTGTAAAGCCACAACAGGAAGCTCCAGGTAAAGTCAAATAAGATATCTTTACTGTTGCATGATGGTTGTTGATGGTGTTTCTTGCTCTGATTCTGGGGCAGATTTTTAAAGACTATGATCGGTGCCAGCTGACTTCCACATAACCTGTTGATTGACAGTGTGTGAGTGCTCCTCCATGCTGGCGGTGAACACATGGCTCCACCACGCATGAAAACAAGCAGGCGGACGGGCAGCAGAGGGAGCGTCTCGCGGTTTGGAAGAGGTCCTTATTTAGCACGATCCGAGGCTCTGCCCCGTGAGTTCACACGCCGGGAGAGAGCGAGATAATGTCATTAGCTGCAGAGCAGATCTAATCTCCAGCAGGAGCTCCGACTCAGGGTTCACCATGACTTTGCATCGGTATTCACACACACGCTCTCGCTCGGGTGACAACACTGCAAGCCTCAGGTGAAAACACATCCTGGCAGAATCATCGCTGCTCCGTCAAAGGATGGCGTTTTTCTCCCCGGAGGAGGGGGGGGTGCGACAGTGTTGAAGTAACCTCCTCAACCCGGATAAGCAACTCTGCTGAGCTTCCCAGTTCGATTGCAGATGGAGGAGCAGGATGGAGGCGATAGTTAGGACTCTATTTATTCTCACCATCTGCACAAATATTTACAGATTCAACAAGGTTGTGTTGTTTTGGATCGGTTGTCAGCGCACTGTGTGCCGTAGCAGGGTGGAGTGCAGGTTTTCCACCGGGAGTGTGTTGACATGACTGGAGCGGCTTCGTCAGGCTGCGGTGAATCAGCTGACCGGCCGCGTAGCGAAAGGGGGAAGCGCCGCTGTCTCAGTTATTACAAAACACTGGAATCAGCATCAGCGTCAGGCGTTGCCAGAGGTGATCTGTTGTTGCTTTCTGTTACTAAAAGAGGGAAGTAAGCTGGTTTGTTCTGCCGTGAATGTGATGACTGTAAAGTTTCACTGATGTTTGTCAAGACGGGACGGTCAGTGACACCAGGTAGTCATTTAGACATTTCAGTTTGTGAACTGAAACCGCCGCTGTTGCCAAACACCTCACTGTGTCAAGTTTAAGCGCCAAGTGTAATAACGAAAAGACTCGTGTTGGGACAGCAGCCGCTCAGTTTGGAGACCCGTGGCGTGACAAAATTGGATAATGTACGGTACTCTCAGTGTCTTTCTGGTTTTATTTATGAATCACAGAAATGATTCAGTCGTGAATCATCTGATGTTTGTTCAGAAAGTTCACGATGTATCAACAACATTATCACATAACCTCCTAAAATATATCTGGTGATACTTGATATGAGACCAAGACAGCTCTTCCTCTCTGATCACTGATTTGCTAAAACATTATAGGGAAGTCAAACAGAAGCTTCCAAGAAGAAAAAGAAATGTGTGAAAGTCAAATTTTTCAAATCTCTACCTTTAAGGGAGTCCAAGGAGCGACTGCGTCTGATGTGTTATTATTAGAGCGAGTTTCAGTTACAGGCTGATCAGTTCCCATTAATTCAGACCGTGTTCTGGCAGGTTCTTGCGGTGCCAGTTGAGAAACACTGACCTGCAAGCTTTCCAAGTGTAATTTTTTACCATTTCACCAATAATCACAGTTACTCAATGTCCTCAGTTGTTGAAATAGTGCTCAGGTTGAGACCGATGCTTGGTGTCGTGTGTGTGTGTGTGTGTGTGTATGTGTGTGTGTGATATTACAGCAGTCTACCTGAGTCACATGGATGCTCTGTAGTTTGTAAGCAATTTATGAAGAAATACATCTCTAAACAAAATGATGTCATGGAAAAATGTACTTCTTTTTTCAGTTCTTTCTATTGTTGTGACAAGAAACTGAATTTTTAAAGCTAGAAAAATAAAACAAAGCAAACTTTAACATAGAAAACTGACTAAAACAAAGCCATGGATTGTGTTATGTCCATATGGAGTAACCAGTCATTGCAGGAGATCATGAAAAAGAGGGGAAAGTTGATCACATTTTTAATTTTTGATTGTTAATCACAGTGAGGAAAAATGTCTCCAAAAACAATATTTAAGACTTCTTTCCGTATGATCTCTTTTCTTGCGTCTCACTTTTGTCTCCGAAGCATTAAATCGGGTGATGCAAACGCCAAACACAGTGATGCACACTATCTTGCACACACTTTGTGTTAATCCCAGTTTATCTCCAAACTTACAAGACAACATTCCTAGATCTAGGTGTGGCGGCGCTGCATTCCTCCGGTAAGACGCAGCTTCATGTGGTGTGGATGCTGAACGGGAGTCTGCCAGTGAGCTGTGGAAATCCAAACAGCCACATGAAATCCACTCAGCACTCTGAGATAAGTCGACTCCTTCTGGTGGAGTGAGGGGATTTTTTTTTACATTTCTTTTTCCCAAGAGTCTTCATTCTTATCTGAGGCAGCTTGAAAATGATGATTGGAACAAGCATGTTATTGCCTAATGTACATTCTGATCCGGATCTTGTCATTTTGTGAGCAGCGAGGGAGTTTAGTTATATCTTAAGATTCTTTATTATTGAATTATTCGGACTCTGTCGCTTGTGCTTGTTGGGATAACCATGTGACAGTGTGGCAGAACAGTATGCATTGAGGAAAGACTGTTAAACTCGCCTCAGGAAGTGTCTCTTCTTCTATCTGGAGCTGTCCTGCTTCATCAGGCGCTCTCTGTATTTCACATGCTCTTCCCAGAACTGACTCGCCCAGTCTGTGGCAGAAATCTTTTCCTGTAAAATTGAGCAAGTGTGTGTGAGTCGTGCGGTATAAACTGCAGAGAGCTCCATGTTTGTGGGAGGCCTCCCACGGATCACTTTCTCACTGGTTCGAGCCCCTGCACGATATTTTCTGCCATTTGACCCATGTCGGGTAATTAATCACTCGCGTCCACACCTCCCCTCGCCGAGAAAATTATAGAGTGTGATGATCCAAAGGTCCAATTACCTTTGAATTCACCTGTCAAGCACATGTAGGAGGTTCCAGATCATGTGGTGACTCATGATGGATGGCGGCTTCAGCTTCGGCTAATGCTGAAGAATGTCTGCCATGCATGCACGTGGCAGGCCGATGTTTACTTGTTTCAAGCTGGCATTCATGCACGACATATTTCCCAAAGCTGTTTGTGAGACGGAGGAGGAAGAAAAATCTGCGGGCGTGTTATTGTGTGAAGTGGTTCAACATGATGCAGCAACTTCTCCGCTGAGTGATTTGAAATATAAATATGTGGATTTATTAAGTGTTTCATAAGGCATGTATTTGTTAATAACATGATTATTTATAGATAATACATGTCCTGACTTGCACTTTGATTTTTTTTTTCTGTAGGTAAAGCAGTAATGAACACAAATGACCAGCAGGGGTCACTCATGACTTCTCCTCTCAATGGATCATTTCTCAGAATAATTTTTATTCATCTGAGCAAAAAAAATCTTGAAATATAGACCTGACATTGTGAGTTTGAGTTCTGCAGCTGTGTTGTTTTGACACTAAAGGAAAACACCTAGCTTCAGTGAATTCCTCACTGTACTTTTGTGATTACAGTCATGATTGTTGAGTCCTGGCGTTGAACCAAACGAAGGATCATTACAGTGATTTCACACAACAGGAATGTGTTTACCTGCCGAAGAAACTTTCCTCTGAAAACTTTTTCAGACGTTTGAGAAAACAAACCACATGTGCTCAGAAAACAGAACATTATAAATATTCTAAAATGTCTAATGCACTTTTGTGAAGAGGAGGTTCCAGGGGTTAAAATGAAAAGACAAAACATTCCCGTACTGAACTTCCACATGTCAAACCTAATAATGAGCACACAATGCTCCACGCTGGTTTTTGTTGTGCGACGTCAGTGGGTTTGAATATGCTATCAGCCACCGCGCAGGAGGAGAGGACTGTTGTTTCTGTGCAGATGAATGCACCTTTAAAGCCACAGTCTCTCCTGAGGATTGGCTCCGCTGCTTGCAAACACAGTGTAATCCAAAGGCTTAAGATAGTACAGCAAGGCCCAACACCGGCTCTGTCGTAATATGAAGCCGGGACGCTAAGTGAGTTGCTTTGGGCTTATGCAGACTGAGCGGCTTAAAGAGGGTTCCCATGCAACTGTGCAGTCGTCAAAAGAAACTCTTTCTTGAGTTTCCAACCATAAGGGCTAAATATTGGTTATACATTGACGCACTGTCAAATACAGTCTATGTTAAACCGCATCACATCCACTGGCTGTGATAGGCAAGAATATAGATAATGATTGCTAGGACCCAACATTTAAATAAAAAAAAAAACAAGTGATAATTTGTTTACAGTCATGTATTACAAGCAGTAGCACAATAAAACACCATATGATTGTTGCTAAGCAGCACAATTAGCATATTTCTGGATTATAGCAGGAGTTTCTCAGTGAAGCTGAGAGTCATCTCATTGAGTGTCTCAGTGATGGCCGCAAAAAATAATGTCATTATTGCCATTTGAAACTGCTGTGAAATGTCCCAGTTCTGAACCAAGAAGTGGCCAAACACAGTTCTTCTTTTGTCCCTCTGAGGAATTTCTCCAAGCTATTTAAACTAATAATCAGCTGCATCTTTCACCATGTATGAACAAAAACCCTCTATACATTTTCTGATGCTGTGTGACGTGAATTCGGTGTTTTAATAAACTCTAAATTATACCACATTAGTCTGAGAATCAGTGCAACTGTTGTGTGGCTCCGGAAGTCTCAGACAACAAAACTCTTCATGTGTTGATTTCAACCAGCGATCTTTTCATTTAAAGGTCAAACCGCTCTCTGGGTTCACTTGTTTCGGGCACTGAGGCACAGATTTACAGCAGGGCTCCGGGGGCGGACGAACGTGTAACAATGAATTGAAACTCTGTTTTGAACACGGTTGGCTTCATACAGGCTACATTGTCAGGGGTTGAGTTTAGGGAGCACAATCGACGTATTCATGGGTCACAGCTTGAAGACGAAGCCCCCGATGTGAGAACTGAAGGGGTGAATCTTTGTGGTCGGTCTTGATTTCCCCTGCAAAGAGTTCCCTGGCATTTTCTTTTTTCTCCTGTTCAGCAGATAGTGGACAAGAGAAAGAGAGAAAGAGGGAGGGAGAGGAGCTTCTCTCCCCGTAACTGGCCTCTTTCATTGGCTAAAGGCAGCATTCCTCACTGTGTTCATCTACAGGCAGGGACAGGCTGGGCCCTCACCTATCTGACAGCGGCACAGGCCAGCGAGCGCTACACTAGCAGACTTTAAAAAACCAACGGCTGATCTTCATCAGATGTGTTTGCCTTTCATCAGCTGCTGAATATGATACGTTGATGAGCCGCAATAAAGCATTAAAGTCACAAGTCCAAACAAAGATAGCGCGTCTCTTCCTGGCGTTGCATAAGCCATAAAACATGCTGTTCAGTTTCAACAGGTCACAGCAGAACTAGTTTCACCACTGCTGGTGCACCACATGGTTAGTACTGCAGCAGCTCACAGTTTTGGAGTGAATGCAGCGCAAAAGTCAAAGAAAACACGACGGACAGGAATCAGGGTTGAACAACTCAACAGGTTGCCGAAACCGGTGTTGTTGCTTCTCCCTTCTTTTTTTTTCTCCTATAATAAAAAAAGGGGTTGCATCTTTTTCTGAGGTGAAAATGTGAGCGCAGGCACGTCTGTTCTTGGCGGATGTGGTGAATCAGACGCACCAACAAACGCAAGATCAGCAGCGGCTCGCTGCTCTGTGTCAGTCACACACTCCCTGCCCCCACGTGCTTCCACATCGCCCTGTCTCAGCAGCAGGTGTGTGTGTGTCTATGTGTGTGTGTGTGTGTGTGTCTGTGAGAGAGGGAGGCAGGGTGGGAACTCAGATGCGTCATCTGGCTCATTTGTTACACATTCAGCTTAGTCTAGTTTAGTCTAGCCACATTTAAAGTGAGGGTACGTCTCATGACGCATTTAAACTAGATGAAGATTTATGTAGCTATGATGCTTTACCATTTATTTTCCCTCCATCCATCCATTTATGATCATTTCACTCCAGTGTTGGACATGGCATTGCCACAAAAAATATATATTAAAAATAAAGAAGCCTTCTTGATCACTGTGAGGTCTTTTTACTGACATAATTTCTTAAGTTTGTTTTCTAATGCTGCAGGACTATGTTATTAATATATAATTCCACTTTATAAGCAGAAGTTAATTCATTTAGGAAGGAGAAAATATCCATTTGACCTTGTGTTTTACTGTTTGAATGATGTGTAACACTTTTTATATCTTAAAAAGAGGCGAGTCTGCATTTAATTAATTTATGTCAAAAATGTACTATTAGGCTCAAAAGAGAGATGAATCCATGAAAAAAAAAACACCTAGAGTTACATAGAATGTGGCTTTACAAAAAAGTAAAAGTTACTAAAGTTACTTTACAATAGACTAATGGCGATCAGTGTTCTAAAGCACTTCCTGTGGCGCTCTTATTGTGACAGTCCGCGGCGGAAGTGCGTCATCTCCATTGAGTTTGGAGGAGTGTCGCTGGTTGGTGGAAGTCCGCTCCGCTCTCACCACTCCCTGGAGCTGTCGACACGAACTGCGCTCATTTACCGAGGATACGGCTCCGCTGGGGATTTCTTTACTCGTATTGAGGGGAAAAAAAGTTCAGAGAAGTCGATAAATTTATCCGTTTTGTTTGTGTTTATTCCGAGTTTGTACTCTTGAAAGTTTTATTAGTCGAGGAGAAAGACAGCATGGTGCTCAAATCGGAAGACGGAGTCGGTGAGTAAAAGAAAAAAAAGGGGTTTTAAATGGCTAATTCGAGATATTTTAGTTCGAATACTTACTTTTTAAAAGTTAACTTGCCTGTTTAAACAGCCGGTGTGTCTTTAAAAGTCGGGTAAACCTCGGCAGTCTCAACGCGAGGACCGACTCGCCTCGTCTCTCTTCCTGGCCTTGTTTAGTGTTTACACTGAAATGATCCTCTTCACTCTGCTGTTGTAGCAACACCTGTGATCTGCAAACAAACCCAATCTTCTCACCTTGCACGAAAAACACTAAACAGATTACTCATTTTTTTTATACATCAACTTAATTCACAGCCTGATTCTTGAGAGTAAATGTAACACATTCAGTATTTGTGAATTAAGCTGGCTCGCTTTGTGTTTAACACTTGAAGTGATATTTCTAACGCATGTGCAAACACTCAAGTAGCTCGTTTGTAACTTATCCCCTGGTGCACTAAATGTTTTAACAGCTTTTCCCTCCCAGTGAACATCCTCGGTGTCATTTTTCACTGAATCCTGAGCAACAGGTGTGAGAGCACACAGTTCCCCCTCATTGTCCTGCAGAAGCTGTAAACAGTCTGCCACTTTCCAATCCAACACGTGTAATGCTGTAGCTGGCAGTTGATCCTTTTTATTATATAAGGTGGTCATTGTTGTTGCATTTGATGTTTGTGTGCAGCATTCTGTGTGAAACAGGAAACCTTTTGTTTATGAACTCACACTGACTTTGTCAACCTGGGAGCAATAATTAACACTCTTGCCTTGCATCACCATTAATCGTGTTAGAGAACAGCGTGCGTCTGACTGACTGATCCTGTTATATGCTGCTGCTCCTTTTGTTCAGACAGCTCACACTGCCCTTTTCTCCCCCTCGGTAAGTCTGGCTGGCATGCAGCTGCCTTGGCTTCACAGACTGAGGGATGAGCGGAGAAGAGCAGTCGATCCTTTTTGAATCCATTTGTCTCTGCCACTTAGATGTGGGTGGTCTGGGAAGTTAAAGTAGTTGTCACTAATGGTTCCCTAATGAGCGGTGCTGAGAGCTCTAATGGGCCCTCTGGTACAGCGCACCCCGCCTGGCACTAATGCCCTGGTGGTTTGATAATCGTCATCATCTCCCCATAATCATATTTTAGCCCTCTTTCTGCATCGGTTGCAGCCCTCCTTTCCACTCAGGCCATTGTTCATTCTGTGTATTTACTCTTCTAATGGAAAATGTATTTACTGCACAAGATATTGTTATAGACCTCTTGTTTTGGAGTTAGGAAGCACTTCAAGCAGGTGGATCCATAACTCCAAATATCTCAGATGTTTATCTGCTCTGGCACACCTGACGAAGACAAATGGGCCATTAGCAGGCTTATGCTGGACCTAAAAACTAGCAATTTATGCGAGTAGGTTGTGCTGAAGTGGGGGCATTTCTTAAATGACAATGGGTGTGTGAATCTCCAGGTATGAAACTAAAACACGTTTGTTGCGTCACACCTGTTGTTTGACGCTGGAGTGTTGTAATCATGGCTGCTTGCCAGGCAGTAATTATTTAAGACCGTATGTGTCATTGGAGTGAACAGCGATCGGCAGTCTTTCTTTACAGTGACAGTCCAGGAAGCTGGTCTTATCTACATATTGTCCTGTGCCTACATGCACTAGAAATCAATTGTTGACTCTAAAATTGCTTATGTGACAGTAGGTGTGTGAATGATTTAATATAATGTGCTTATTCTGATGATTGGCTACTTTCTACTTCCCCCACTGTTAGCTGGAATCGGCTCCAACATCACCCAAACCATGAAATGGAAAAATAGTATCAAAGATGTATGTATAAGTTGTTTTTTGGACTGATCGGGCTGGTTGTCTAAAAAACTAGAGAAGCAACCTGAAGGTCATGGGGCTCTTGCTTACTCGGGGAAAGTTAAAAGTGACTGCATGCTGACACTCTCCTCACCACCCCTCTTTCCCCAAAATCTTTCAGATGCTCTCTGTGTGCTGCACTGCAGCATGCTGTTGATCCTCGTAGGTGCAGTTAAGGTTAACGATTAATAAGATGGATCACATACGGAGGGACAAACACTGCACATGCTGGACAAACAAGACAGTAAATGTACATATTGAAAGATAAAGATGAGCATGGTAAAATGATTGGGTTCCCCCCTCAGGCCCTGTAAGACATCATATGCGAGTGATTTGATCATTCAGAGCGAACAGCCCTTTTCTACACAGTGATATCTTTCTCCCATATGTTGTTTTTCTGATATATCGGAGAAGCCATTACAATGATTTAGTCAGAATTCTGTTGTTGATCTGAGTCACGATCTTTCAAATGATATTACTCGGATTTATGAAAGACAGCGAACAGCGACCGATCATGAACCAACATTTGGTGCATCAGATCTCCAGTGTGTCTGCATTGAGTGTGTGAGGATAACTTGTTTTGTCCTAAAACTGTCAGCAGCATGACAAATAAGGTTTCAGGTTTAATGCGTCCTGAATATTAATTAAACAATTCAGGCATTTGCCAACAGAATTGTTAGTTACTGTGCTTTTCTTCTCTTAAAAAAATGAAAAAAAAAAAAAAAACAGCATTCAGTGTTATTGTTGTGAGCCGTGAGTGATTTTCATGTCAGCCATTTTTGCTCCCAAGCATTACTTTGCGTAAGCCGACCTGCAGCAGGTAGAAACACGTCGAGAAATAGTTTATTTCTCACTCGCCAAAATTCGGATCACTCCTGTCGACAGGAGACGGCAGGAATTCAAAATGGCATCTGGCAGGAAATCCACGGTGCAGGCATGTAAAGGGAGCATGTTGATTTGCCTATCGGGCAGCTGTGGAGCAGAGCACTCGGTGGTTAGACTCATGTGGGGCTCTGTTTTGTTTGCGAAGCATATGTGATGTGTATGAGCTGAAGAGGAGTCAAGGTTTTGAAGCATTAGTTGGTGCATATATCTTAATATTGTGCTTATAGAAGCAGAAATTATTGTAGACATGCTCAGTTTTAGAGCTTTCTCGGTTTCATGCGTCCTGATTTTGTACCATATTCGATTCACACATAAAGACACAGCCACCATGAGGTAATGGAGTTGGAAATAAAGTTAGTAAAGCCAGAGAATTACTATTATATTGCCTTTCCTGCAGGATGGGAGGGTTGCAACTTTCTTTCGTTCACTGATCCTTCAGAATTACTCACAAACAGGAAGCCAAGAGTTTGACTTGACAGGAAGTGACATCCCACAATATGTGTGTGGGCTGAATTTTTCTTTCCTTTTTTTTTTTTTTTTCAAATGAAACGGAGACAAAAATAAACATTCTGAAAGAGGCGGAGCATCAGCGGAAACTGCAAAAACTTTGTGGCTCTTCCAGCTTTGCCATCATGTGCTGTTCTGGATGTGTGTGTTTTACTGGCAGGAGAGGATGTTGATAGTAGGACAAGCTTGATAAGAATCAAGGCTAAAGCATCAGAGGACAAAGCCTCGCATTGTGAGAAGAAATAGCTCTTCCGCTTTTGAGGGAAAACACAGAGAAGAATCCACAGTGGCCTATCCAAGCAGTTTTAATGGCATTAAAACATTTTTGGGATTACTAAAGAAAGCTGATCTTGAAGCAGTAAGGATTTGTGTGTGTGTGTTTATGCTGTCTGGCCCTGTATGTTTTCTTTACATTGAAGCTCTATGTATGTATGTGTCGGGTGGTGGAGGCGGCTTTACATTCTCCAGCCTGGGTTCCCACCCACTCACATCCTCTGGTCCCCACATTCCTGCACAGCGGTCTCAGAGCAGACCCAGCTGTGTCCCCGATGTGAGTGAAAGGTTCATTTCTGACAGAGCAGCCTTCCTTTGTGACGTCTCTCCCTCCGCACTGAGCTTTAGAACGAGAAAACAAGATCTCAAGATGTGTTGTTTAATCAAATGCTTCAAAAAAAAAAAGAAAAAAAAAAAACCTCTTGAACCGTCTGGAAATCACTCAAAGTGAACATCCTGAAAAGGGACAATATCGCTTGTGTTTCTTGAAAGAGTGTAAAGAAAAGCCCTGTGGTGAAAGAACCCCCCACTGTGCCAACAGACCGGCTCCCTTCAGATGACCGGGGGGGTTTGCGTTCTTGTACGCCCAGCGACTGTCAGCTTGAATGTGTTCTT